>NC_087156.1:35236996-35279496 GCF_035594125.1 Scylla paramamosain | reverse complement strand
TATGCAAGATTTTATTCATATAAAGCAATCTCTGAAAATGTGAGTATAAAAACATGAAGAAGAGTTAAAGATAGATTGTATTACTTGATCTTATAAGTGCATACTATTGTGAAGTAAAGTATACTTCAATATAAATAAATAAGGACTTATAAGCTGTAGGCTATTTTTTGCATAAATAAGTGAACAAAGACAAATAAATTTTACAAATGTAAAGATTTTGATAATTGCATATGAAATGTGGCAGAAACACCTAAAGTGTGTTCATTTATCATTATTAGGAAATATGAAAAATTAACTATAATCATGATGCAAAATTTTCATGTAAGCTTTCCATTTTGATGTTCTTGTAATTTGTCATCACATGATTTCAACTGCAAAATACACATAATTATACAAAATGACTTTTTTTTCTGCCATTTGATGTACAGAGAAGAAAATGCCTTCAAAGCATACAACTACAGACACATATCCAGGATTATTCAATACAAATAAATGTTTGATTTTCCAGTCAGTTATGAAAGACATAATATATGATTGATAAACATTACCTATATAAAATCCATAAGTTACTCATTTAATTAGAATGCAATGTGAAAATTATGGCAGTCATAGTAATTTTTAAGTGGTTCTGCAGACTCAAATAAGAGAGAAAAAAGAAAAATGAGACACTATTTCATCTAAGATCTATACCACCAAACATTCTACATAAGCTAATAATGTATATGTTGTAAAGCTAATTATAGCTATATTGTAAATAACTATACAAATAAAATGGGAGTACATACACATTACTGGAAAACATTAGGGCCGTCACAAAAGACACCTGCTGTCTTTACTTCAATGTCCTTAAATTAATTGTGTCTCATCAGTCTCATCAATATGCACTCATAAATAATATTGACTTATACTTGATTGTTCCACTTAGACAAGCCATGATGGCTGGGCTTATGAACAGCAAAATGAAGACATTTAAAGGATTAGTTAGGAGAGAGAGAGAGAGAGAGAGAGAGAGAGAGAGAGAGAGAGAGAGAGAGAGAGAGAGAGAGAGAGAGAGAGAGAGAGAGAGAGAGAGAGAGAGAGAGAGAGAGAGAGAGAGAGAGAGAGAGAGAGAGAGAGAATGGGGAGAATAAATGTATTGATAAATGTGCCTTTTATTCACAGATCTGGATAATTATTAGTGCCTCTTTGTGTTTAACATAGGTGAATTAGTTTGTCTTTCTGAAGAAAAAAAAAGTCAGACTAACCATAAACATGAGTATGCTGTATACTGATATATTTTATAGTGTCTCAAAAAACAATACAGACTTTATTTTAATTTTCATTGCATCTAATTGAATTCAAATGAACTTGTTTTCTTTACAGAAATCATAAACAAATAAAATCAAGTGAGTTGTGGTTTGAGAATATCTTGCTAGGTTTATAAAAATTCATAAAAAATACCATAGATTTGTAGATTTCTTACATTTCTAATCAAAGAATTCTTTTCCAAAGTTATTCAATTGCCTTTCAATAAATGCTAATAAGAAATACATTTCTGTTTTGAGTTTTAACAAATTTATTATATATTTGTTTAATAAAATACTATCTGCAATATGTTTGTAACCTATTTCACACAATGATACACTATAAAATATGAAATCCAGTAAAACAAAGCATACTATGGTTGAAATTCTTCTCACAGTAGAATCCTGTTTAACCAAATCTCATGATGCAATAGTTTATAAGGGTAAAAATTCTGGTAACTAGCATTTACACTTACAAATTTTGTATGTGAAAGTAGATTACTAAAGGAAAGTTACAAGTTGCTGCAATGAATGATGGTATGTACAGTATTCCCCTGGCTGAAAAATAAAGGGCATGAATAATGTTTGTGTGTCTATGGTATATATGAACTGATATACAATTGTGTGGTCTTGTTTTTATATCCATATTTGTCCAGCTTTCCTTTAGTCTTTTTTTTTTTTTATTTTAGTTGGTTTCAGGTATATATATTTCTACATAAAAAAAATTTACTTTTTTGTCATTCCAGCATCTCTGTTTTCACAACTTTCCTTGTGTCCTCTTAAACAACTAGTCCCTCTTTATCCTCAAAGCAATACATCTTTTCTACCTATTTCTTTTAGTTTGTTAATTTACTTGTACAGTAAAATCCCTCTTATCCGGCATCAACGGGACCGCCGACATGCCGGATACTTGAACAGAAGTGAAATTATGTCCACAATCACCACCCTACACTCACGCATCTTACCATAACAAAGATCAGCTGATCTTAATCAGCAGCTGATCTGATCAGCTGCTTAAGTGTAAGCACAACATGCTTCTTCTTTTCTACAACTTTAGGCATGATGAAGGCACCAGGCGATTAACAGCGCACACGCGGGACTGGGTCACTGAGTAAATACAGTGCAGTGGGCCGTGGGTGGCGCGAAGCAGTGCGCTCTGGTGGCGAGGGGACAAAGTATGCCTCGCGCGGGAATTTTAATCGATTTTATGAGTACACATTGATTTTTTATTGATTTTAAGGCTCGGGGAAAAATGTGCCGGATACTTGAAGCTGCCGGATACTCGAATGCCGGATGAGATTTTACTGTATATTATAAATAAGTTTCCTCTCTCTTTCTTTCTACAAAAGTTGGTAATTTTCATTAAAATACAAATGTTCATAATAAGTTAGTATTTCTTTTTAACATGACTTGCTATATTTTTCAAACTGCTTGATATGATTTTTTAGGATAGATCATAAAACTTCTGAATATTCTAATATTGGCCTAATCACTCCATTTTCATCAGGTCTTTGTCCACATAATGACAGGTCACCCTTATATTTCTAAACATGACATATGTCTCTCCAAATATATATATATATATATATATATATATATATATATATATATATATATATATATATATATATATATATATATATATTATTTATTTATTATTTTGTATGGCAGGTTATTCTATGTCAGTATTTCTAGGCCTTTTTCCTTCATTGTTCTTGATATTAAATATTTACCAACTTTTCTCTCCATGTGGGTCCATGTCCACTCTTCACAAATTCTATCATATGACATTTATTTCCTTTAAGATCTATTTTCTATCTTATACTCTATACACATACTTTGTCACAATAATCCTCCAGATCAAATCCTCACAATCTTTGTAGTTTTCATCTTCTTTGATAAATGTTCATTATCTACCATCAGACATATATATCTATATGACTTATTAATATATGTATGCTAAAAGCATCATTAAT
This sequence comes from Scylla paramamosain, assembly GCF_035594125.1. Taxonomy (NCBI): domain Eukaryota; kingdom Metazoa; phylum Arthropoda; class Malacostraca; order Decapoda; family Portunidae; genus Scylla; species Scylla paramamosain. Next base: position 35,276,237 of record NC_087156.1, on the reverse strand, counting down.
AATTATCCAACATTGATTTCAGCTTTCCACTTGCTACTTCTCTCCAGTTTGATTCTTAATCTTTTACCACCAATGTCATTTATATTCCCTTCAGATTCTTTTCCATCCACTTTTTCTTTACCATTTCATTTTCTGACTTTGATAATATGCAGCCTTATGTGGGAATCTCGTTGAATTCTTTATTAATGTCTAAATGTCTAAGTTGGTCAGAAATGCAGGCTTGTAATTGAGTGGATCTTCTTTATTTCCATTCCCTTTTGTAGAGCATTATTAAGTCATATACTGATTGGATCAACTGTTTTGCACATTCATGTGTGTGTGTGTGTGTGTGTGTGTGTGTGTGTGTGTGTGTGTGTGTTTATGTAGGAGGGACACTGACCAAGGGCAACAAAAATCCAATAAAAAAAAAATGCCCACTGAAATGCCAGTCCCATAAAAGGGTCCAAAGCAGTGGTCAAAAATTGAAGGATAAGTGTCTTGAAACCTCCCTCTTGAAGGAATTCAAGTCATAGGAAGGTGGAAATACAGAAGCAGGCCATCTTAGTGACTGCTCTTTGTACTTTTTCTAATTTCATATTCCTCTTTATACGAGGAGACCACACCACTACTGCGTATTCCAATCTTGGTCTTATCATGGATATCAACAATTTTTTTATAATTTTGTTTATCCAAACATAAGAATGCCATTCTTACTCTTTTTAACAAATTCATCATCTCTCCAGTAATTTTATCAATGTGTCTGTGAATCAAATTTTCTGTAACTGTTACAAATCCACTTCCTCTTTTGACTTCTTTAACTTCACACCTTCCATCTCATAATGATATTGTATTCTTTTTTTACTTTTACCAAACTCCATTACTTTACATTTACTTAAACTGAATTTTATTTGCCAAGATTTACTTCATTTATTTACCTTATGTAAATCATCTTGCAATACCATACAGTCATTTACATTTTCTACCCTTCTCATCAACTTAGCATCATCTGCAAATAAGCTCATATAACTATCTATTTCTTCATGTATGTCACTCACATATTTTATAAACATTATCAGTCCAACACTAGTTACTTTCAACCAAGATGTGTGTGTATTTACTTAGTTGTATTTACCTAGTTGTGCTTTATGGAAAAAGAGCTATGCTCATGCTGTCCCATCTCCATATCTTTTAATATCCAACTTAGCCTTGAATCCATGTATATTTTCTGCATTTACTGTCTCCTCATCCAGACTGTTCCATACATCAATACTTCTATATGGGAAACTATACTTTTTGACATCTCTTCTACAAGCACTCCTCTTCAGCCTCTTTCCATGTCCTCTAGTGTCCTGTGTATCCCAGAAAATTAAGTCGCTCCTGTCCACCTCCTCTACTCCCTCATATGCTTCATATATCACAATCAAGTCTCCTCTTTCTCTCCTCTTTTCCAACATTGGTAGATGTATCCTTGCCAGTCTCTCTTCATATGACAAGTCCCTGATACTTGCTACCACCTTCGTAGCTGCTCTCTGAACTCTCTACAACTTCCTTATATCCATTTTCTTGTATGGCGACCACACTACTGCTGCATATTCTAGTCTAGGTCTTATCAGTGTGTGTGTGTGTGTGTGTGTGTGTGTGTGTGTGTGTGTGTGTGTGTGTGTGTGTGTGTGTGTGTGTGTGTGTGTGTGTGTGTGTGTGTGTGTGTGTGTGTGTGTTTTGGTATGCAGCATACATTTTCTTTCAACCAGATTAACATGCAATCTCAAATCATTTTAAGTTTTCAACATTAACTACTAAAGGATGTCAGTGTTTACCCAAGTTCCAAATATCAATAATATTAATTTGCATTAGAGATGGAATCAAAAGCATTTTGTTTGATCAATTCCTCTCTTCTAACTGACTGTCTTCAGTCTCTCTCTCACCACTGCAATGTTGCACCTCTTGCCATCTACTACCACAATTTTCATGCTAACTGCTCTTCTGATCTTGCTAACTACATGCCTGCCCTTCTCCCATGGCCTTGCCACACAAGACTTTCTACTTACTCTCATCCCTATTCTGTCCACCTCTCTAATGTAAGAGTTAACCAGTATTCGCAATCATTCATCCCTTTTTCTGGTAAACTCTGGAAAGCCTTGCCTACTTCCACATTTCCTCCTTCCTAAGATTTAAATTCTTTCAAGAGGGAGGTTTCAAGACACTTATCCTTCAATTTTTGGTGATCATTTCTGGTCTCTGTTTAGAGACTGTCACCTCAGTAGGCTTTTTTTTCTATTTTTCTTTGTTGCCCTAGGCCAGCACCCCTCTTACATAAAAAAAAAAAAGGCATCAGATATAGCTGGACATGATTGGTTGATGAATCATGAGTGAGCAAATAGCCAAGACAAGAAAGCAAGAGTGGTTGATGAAATCAAACAGTGAAAAATGTCCCACCTTTCCATCCAATGTAGTGCAAGAAATGACCACAAACTATTTACCTAGCAATGCACATGGGAATTATTAATCAAGAATTTGATAATTTAATATAATAATTAACTCTGATAAATGCCTTTTTTCAAATTTGGATAATAGAATTCTACTGTTTCTTTGGGATCAATTTAGTGATAGCTGTACATGAACATGAAAATATTAGTATATGTCTTATAGGGAAGATTATAATCAAAGGTTATATGATGTAAGCAATCATAACTATACAAGAAACAAATACCTGTGATATATCTCACTGCAAACAAGGATCTTGAAATCCAGAAGAGTAAAAGTGCCTTATCTAATTATTTAAATATCTACCACCTATCTATCTATCTATCTATCTATCTATCTATCTATATATATATATATATATATATATATATATATATATATATATATATATATATATATATATATATATATATATATATATATATATATATATATATATATATATATATATATATATATATATCAAAAGCAGAATATACTCTCTAAATCATCATGATTATCATATACAATTTTTCATGATTGTAAATATTAGACCATACAATCTCAGAAAAACCTAAAAAGATTTAGTTGCCTACTTTGAATAAAACTGCACATAGACAAAAAAAATTGACATTGGCTGAGAAAAATTGATGCATCTTCCTACAGACATATAGAGTAAGAATTATATCTACTTTCAATATATGATATTTAATGAAGAATATATATATATATATATATATATATATATATATATATATATATATATATATATATATATATATATATATATATATATATATACACCACATCTATCCACATACATACATACATACATACATACAAATATACAAACACACACATGAAGATAATTTTAACTAGCACATGGGGATCTAGTACCCATGTCAAGAGAGAAAAATAAAAGGAATAAATAAATAAATAAATAAATGTAAGGAAAATGCCAAGAATGCTAAATGGGAATTTTAAATTATGTGTATCTCATATTTATATGCATCATTATCTCCTTTCCTGAAGGACTCTATAATTAGCACCTCTTTCTACTTTAGTTTAGCATTAGTATATCTCAAACTGAGAAAAATGGTTGAACTCAAGTTGAGGAAAGATAGAAAACATGTGATTATGCAGAGGAAGTCAAAAGTCTATAGTTGACTATATCACTGCTGCTGCTATTGTAACAGAAACCACAATTAGTTTTCCATCATTCCAGAACCATCACTTTCTTGCATTTTATCTTGTGTTGCTCACAGTAACTATCAAGATCATATTGCAAATGATGTTTGCATATTAAATTAGTGATTGTCTTAGGTAGATTATGCATTAATAGAGTTATTTTCAAGAAATGAAAATGTGAACCATATTAGTCCACACAGGAGCCAGTTATCAAGTTTGCATTTTATATATATATATATATATATATATATATATATATATATATATATATATATATATATATATATATATATATATATATATATATATATATATATATAGACACACACACACACACACACACACACACACACACACACACACACATATGCTCTCTGAATTGATCTGATAAAAAAAAAAAAGAAAATAAATGAAATAAAAAATACATAAAATAAAAATAGCTAAACTTGTATCTCATTACTACTATACATTTCCTTCTATTAGTTTCAACACTTTCTTGTGGCTAGTTTCTATTAACTATTTACTTGAAGTGTTGATCAGAACAAGTAGGTCCTTAAAATGACACAGTAATATATATTCCATTAAGTATTATTTAATCACACATGCCATGCACTGTGAACCCATAGGATTACTGATTATACTGACACTGCACACTTAATACACCAAGTTATGTTGTTAGCCATCCACTAGTGAGGCTAGTTTACCTGTAGGATGAGTCAGGACCAAGGCCACATAAATTGGAATAAGGAACACTCCAAGCATGCAGACAGTATAGGAACATTGCATATGTAGGTTATTTATTTCCTTCTACTAATGAAGCATAATTCATTCTGATGTGATATTGTGACAGTGCATTGCTTTATAAACACACTGAACAACCACTGGAACTTAAGTGATTTTACACTGCTGCTAAACGGTGCCAAGAAGGATAAATGTTCGAGATTGAAAAATGCGCACCGAGTAAAACACAGATTATGTGCACTTTTTTTGATTTTATGCTCACTGCACTACAGATGTATTAATATTTCATACCCTCATTATTCTGTGAATGAAGAAAATATGTTATTTTGCATCTGGTAGGATTTTCTTGTTTGAATATAACAATAAGATGTGCTCAGTGTTCTTATGAAATAATATACGCAAAGAAAAGCAATAATTACCTATACTACAAAAATCATATCATTAAAAGAAGAAAAGAGAACAAGTAGAAAAAATACTATTACAATATCTTCCTATGGAGCTGGCATCCTCTACTCTAACCATAATAAGTGCACATCCTCTGTGTGGGACCCGCACGAATGTTCCCTCCCGCACATTTACCTGAGAGAGCCATAAACTTGCAAATAGTGTGCCAAAAAGGGAGTCAGTCCGAGCGAGCGAGATACAACTGACATGCACTCAGCTACCTGCCTTAAGACTGAGCTGCGTCTCCGGCTTATTTGAGGGAAGAAGCCACACAAAGGGAGAGGAACTACGTTAGTCACGGACCTCAGTCATTAAGCTAATTTATAACAAGGTAGAGAAACTCTGTTCCTCTGTGTCTTTTCTAAAATACCATAAATTCTATACATTGCTTTACATTTATATTTTAGGATGTATATCATCAGAGTGAGAGAGAGAGAGAGAGAGAGAGAGAGAGAGAGAGAGAGAGAGAGAGAGAGAGAGAGAGAGAGAGAGAGAGAGAGAGAGAGAGAGAGAGAGAGAGAGTGTGTGTGTGTGTGTGTGTGTGTGTGTGTGTGTGTGTGTGTGTGTGTGTATACATATATATATGCACACACACATTAATGTTAATGTAACATACTCCAAGAGTTGTCACTTTATACTGCTTTCATAGAAAGTGTTATTTAAACAAAATACTTAATTTGATATCTGAAAACACAGGTCAATAGTGAATTAAGTGGCATCTGTAACTAACAAATAAATAAATAAGGAGATTTAAATAAAAAAAATAAATTCACTTACTTTACACATTATCCATTTTTTAATGTGGTGGTTTTGAAATGGTACATTTTTTACTTAAGATGATTTTTTTTATTTATCTATCTATTTATTTATTTATTTATTTATCTATTTATTTATTTTACTTTATTTATTTATTTTTTTATTTTGTGTGTGTGTGTGTGTGTGTGTGTGTGTGTGTGTGTGTGTGTGTGTGTGTGTGTGTGTGTACAAAGGAAGATTGATTTCATAGACAGCAAGATACAATGGTAGTTCATTCAATAGGAACCACCATATCCTAAACGCATCATAGCCCAATGCTAAAGATTACACTTGATACTCTCCAAAGCTCCAGGATAAAATATGTTGCCCTCCAACAATATAAAGTATCTAAATTATCTTCATGAACTGCAGAAATGGAATTTGGATAGCCCAGTTTTCTGAAAAGTGCTTCACATGTGCAGCAAAATTTCTTATTATATGCACCCAGTGTAAAAAAAAAAAAATGCTAGAATATGGAGTGCCTATGTGCTGCACCAATGATTTCCTGCCAACTCAGTCATGCAATATATATATATATATATATATATATATATATATATATATATATATATATATATATATATATATATATATATATATATATATATATATATTGTCTGTTAATTTTTTTCTGGGACAGCAAGGGGAGCTAAGATCGAATTTTCTTTGTATGATGGTGTGAGGACAACTGTTTCTTAAGAACTAAACACCCAATAATGTTTATTCTTCTTACGTCTGATGCATAATTTCTGATTCATATTTTCACCAGTGTGATACATCAAGATATTTAGAACTGGAAATATCCTAAATAATATTTAATACGACTTAAATCAGTAAGAAAATGCAAGTTGAATAAAAGTTACAAAAGTATTACACAGTGCTTTATAAATCAATTTTCCATTCTGACAGTGTAAAGACTCATTTGCACCTCAAGGTTTTTCTTGAAGGAAAACAAATCTATTGCTACACCATCACTGTAGATATAGTTTTCTATGTAGATGTAAATAAGTAAATTTTTCTTATACATCTGTATCTATTCCAATTACATTTCAATATATTAAAAATAAATATTAAATTAAAATTCTGAATATCACAACCTTCATAAACATGGAAAAATTTGTATATACTTAAACAAAAGTGATAATTCAGTTGCCATCTTCTGTTTGTTGACTAGTACACATTAAAACATTAAACAGCTATTCAGCTGGTTGAAAATAAACACTTTTCCCTCTTGTGTGATGTACTATTGTGATGAAGCATGTACACCTCTCAACTCCTATACTCTTCAATTATGGCATCACTTGTAGCATAGCTTTCAGCAGTAAAACACAAGCATGTCGGAAAATTCAATATAATGGGTAGTTTGGGCTGCTTTAAGACAACAGAAGAGAAGTTGCTGCCTCTCAGTCTTGTGATTGACTTCAGTGAAGTCTTGTTGGCAACATGTTGGTTCACCCACTTTCACTTGGGTAAATACCACATTATCTGAAAGGGTTCATTATTCCTAATTTGACAGAACTCTCATCACAACAAGTTTGAATACAACAGACTTAACTGCAGAGTTTTACAGATGAATCATAAATCTAAACTACAACACAAATACAGATTCAACCTGTTCTTTATTGCTAATGAATACCAGTGCTATGGGAATAAGTTAAAAATAAAACTGTACCAAATATGTATTACAACAGTGTTTAGTCTTAATCTTGTACATGTAGTATTAAGTAATATGCATTAACTGATCCACACAGGCCAACATAGGGATTAGACAAACATGCAAGTGGGGTTACATAAATTTCAGCTGTGTATGAACACTTTTTAATTTTGAGGAATTATTTTTCTTCTATCTCAAAATAACTTTTGTACTTAGTATGAACTTTTAATCTGCAGTTAGGCTGGATGTGAATTATGTCCCTACATAGCACACAGTGGTTTGTGTCTTACGCTTAAAGCAACAATACAAAATACAAATTTAGCTTCTTTTAACCTGTCTTAATGTAGCAGCATGTGAAAGATTCTGGTGAACTGAAAATAAATATAAGTTCTTACAAAGCACATGCAGGATGTCTATCAGTTAATCTAAATGTACACCTTGAAAGTTTTAACTTCATATTTAAATGTAAAAGGCAAAACAAACCTGCTACTTAAAAACATTATATTCTACTTTTCTGTCTATTGCTCAGTCATGCACCAAATGGCTATCAACACGAGGGTACATGCTTCTGTATTATTAACATCACATGCTAGTCATAATTTTGCATTTCCTATCCAATCCTAACATTGAGTTAGTCATGGAAAGTAAGTCATCACAAGATCATCTAATATGTTAATGCCACACTGTATATATTTTTTATGCTTAAAAGAGCTGTCAATGATGTACAATCCAGTAAGTTTATTATCAGTTGGTTTGACTACATATTATATATGAACATGTTTTCTTATATTTTTACATATGTATCAATTATATTATCAACATTTTCTATTCACTTCTATGCTTTGCATTATGCCACACTACATGCAACCTGACACACACACACACACACACACACACACACACACACACACACACACATATATATATATATATATATATATATATATATATATATATATATATATATATATATATATATATATATATATATATATATATATATATATATATATATATATATATATATATAAAGTCTTCTCTAAACAACTTGGCACAGCTGAGCTTTTCACTGAAGGAAATGTACCCATTACACTGAATGAATGTGACGGTGATAGGCTGCCAACACAATGTACTTCTAGGTTTCCTACACTATCTACAAGATGCCATGCGACCTACAAGTACTTTATTTTGTTGTCTGAGAGGAAGGCTGTCTTTCTGGTGCCCTCATGCAATTGAATTACTTTAAAATCACCCTTGTAGTATTTTGCAGTCTAATTCTGCCTGGAAGTAGGCATTTAACCAAAGATATTAGGGTATTTCCTGGATAACTGTACTAAAGAGACCAAGGCATCAGATTACTAAAGAGGTAGCCAATCTAGATGACATCATTGTTGAGGCCAGTGTCGGGTTGGCTAGTAGCACAAATAAGGTATGTTGCAATGCCAATCTATAAACTTCATTCTGGAAGAACTTTGTTGAGAGGAAAGATTAGAAAAAGAGATGCCTGACAATATTCTCCATGTAAGAAAAGATTTCAGGCCTTGCCTAAAGGGATTTATAGATTAGTTTTGGAATCTGTCATTTTCAGGAAGCAGGCATCACTTTATTCTTCATTACTCTTTCACAATTGTGTGAGTAAATGATGTCACTCTTTGCTATCTCAATTCTCACTTTTCTCTTTTACAACTTAGAATAATCAGTTTTGTTTCCATATAACATATTAGTGAAGCAGTGACAGTGATTAATAATGGTATACCTAGAAACATGGATTTGGTGAGTAACAATTATTTTGTGTTCAGCAAGCAAAACCTTGTGGTTCAGTACTTCCTACAGTATAAGGGATAGAAACATTAAAATGAGATCTTTGTTTCTAACATTGCTACAGAAAAGAATAGTATATGTAATGGTGGCTGTACTAATGAAGAAAAGATATCTTGGTGTGAGGTCCATGGCAAAATTGGTGTTAAAGAGAGATTATAGGTAATTCACTGCTATAGCACTGCTTTAGCATATAAACATAAAAGTACATAGAATATCTTAATATCATCAATATTGTAAACTGAGAAATTTGCAAGTCTCATTTGAATTCCTTGAGCAAAGGGTTCATAACTCTAATGTCACTAACATATATTGCGTAAATATTCATATGTCATTGCCTAAATTCTTTTATTCAAAGCTTTGCATATTCTTCTTATAATTTTTGCATTCAACTTTGAACTCAATGTTGTTAGTCATCATGCTTTAATGAGTATGATAATAATTGATGTCATCTTTGTCATAAAGCATACCTTATAAAATGGTGGTTCAAGCACTTTCCTTTCTCATATGAGTCTTCTATGCCTGCATGATTTTGGCTTGCTATAATTTTGTAAGACAAGATGGCAGTCATAAATGAACAGTGTTGGCAAATGAAGTGTTGATTTAAATGCATAAATACTGCATCTAAGACTACAAAATATTTAAAAGTACATGCAGTTGGTGCTAACACTATGAATACAAGCTACACACTCTAATGATTCTCACAATTCAAACTATATATATATATATATATATATATATATATATATATATATATATATATATATATATATATATATATATATATATATATATATATATATATATTTTTTTTTATTTATTTATTTATTTATTTATTTATATAACATGTAAAGAACATGCGGGCATCTTTCTATGAAACAAGGAATTGTTCACAAAGGTCATTCTCAAAAAAGAAAACTCAAAAGTAATGAGAAAGATGAAATTGTGGAAGAGATCATGCTAACAATGATAGAGAAAATGATACAGAAAGAGACAAGGCTGTCTTGAGATGAGATAGTCAGGAAAAACAGTGAATGTGCCAAACCTAATAAATGTAATAGTGAGAGACATTAACTAAATGAAACAGTAGGCTTGTGAGTAAGGAGACATAAAAAGAAGTTACAGGGGCAATACATAATTAGGTATGGAAAAGTAGAGATGTGGAGAAAATGCCCAGAAGGTCAATTATTGTTCATGTGCAAATTAAAATGAGAAAAAAAATTGTCTTCATTGCATAGGGAAGTGGATTGTTTATTATAATATAAAAAAAAAATAAAAATTATAGTACTAATGGAAATAATGCAAACATTTCCAGAGAAGACTAGTGAGAAAAATCAAGTTTAGATAAGGGAGGGTTGTGTGGATCAGATCTTTGATATTTGGATGATAAACAGGAAATATAAGCTAAAGGAAAGGAACTGCATGCTGCACTCATAAATCTAGAAAAGCTTATGACAAGATAATCAAGGACATACTGAAGATACATATATTATTAAATGTTACTTCATTATAACTTCGGAGAAACAATATGTGGAAAAATGTAATTACTTTCATCAAGAGTGAAACTGCTATATACTTAATGTGCTACCACAGTTTCTGTGTTAATAATATGTAATAGAATATTATCTTAGATACAGTCATTACCAAATGGTGATTTTCTAAAGTGTAAAAGTGTTAGAAAACATTTTAATTTTGTGCATGAAAATGTGTATGGTGACACAGGCTGACAGTGAGAACCAACAGCACATTAACTTAGGAGTAAAAATTAACATCTCCATAGTTGCTAAGCTTCAAGAAAAATAATATAATAATTTGTCCCCACATAAATAATGCATTTCTCTCTTTATAAATGCCATTCTGGAACTTTTTGGTTGAGTGCATTTCCTTCTTCCACATTCATAAGATTTGGAGTAGTATTAAAAAATATCCATAACTGTGTTGGCCAACATGACTGGAATACTCTTCTATTCATTTTATTTATTTATCTATTTTTTTATTCTTTTTTGGGGGGGAAGTGGCAAGCCAAGCTTCTTCACTTGTAAAGTAGTAACTCAATAAAACCTTGGTCTTCCCTCAAGAACCTAATACAATTATGTTTTTTATGTAATTTTGTTACAAATGTTGTCACAAATGTTGTATGTAAATACATAAAAAAAAACATCCAACCAAGCTGTTCCCTTCTACATGTACAATTCAGTCATTCCCCCTGTGTTTCTTTCTTTTCTCAAGCAAGTATCACCCATTCCACCTGTTTCTTTCTGTTCCCAAGCAAATATCAACCAAGTTCCGACTATTTTGTATAGCAGTCATGTGCAATTATGCATTTATTGCATTTGTTCACAATAATCCCATTGCAACCTCAGACTCTGATCCTGCAATTAAGCTAATCAATTGTATTTCAGTTTGCTACTGCTGAAGGAAATGGATGTTTTGCTTATGTAATCAAAAGTACTGTGCATTTGGCAAATTTACTTTACATCATGGTGTGAATGCTCCAAAACCAAATGTAAAAATAAAAAAATAATGAATAAGCACAAAAACAAATAATGTCAATGCATGATCACCAACAACAACCTTTGCTGTGCAATCACTGACAGCAATTTTATTTCACATTTTACCTACTTCGATGGGAAGAAGCCCTGAGTTTGACTGTATAAGAACATAAGAAAATAAGGAAAGCTGCAAGAAGCCATCAGCCCCACACGTGGCAGTCCCTGTATGAAACATGCCTACCTGTTTTCACCTATCATCCCTATCCATAAATTTGTAATCTTCCTTTAAAGCACCTTAATGACTCAGCACTAACAACCTGATTATTGAATCTGTTTGATTCATCTACTACTCTATTTGAGAACCAAGTCCTTCCTATCTCTTTCTTGAACCTAATTTTTTTAAAGTTTCAATCCATTATATCTTGTTCAATCCTGATTACTTATCCTTAGGATTGGTATTTTAATAGAAATTTAGCCCAATTAAGATGTAAAAATTACTTTCATGAAAGGAAATGAATGAGCAGATTTGTATTAACCAAAAAGAGATGAAATGGAAAAAATCATCTCTATAATCTCATAAAAAGCTAATCAACATTTTTCAGGAAAGTGGAGAGTGAAACACTTGAACATTTAGTGTGATTACCCTTATTACAAGAATAGTGAAATTCCCATATAGCTTTTTTTGCATTTTTTTTCTATACATTAAAATCTTTCATTCCAGATTTATAAGTACTTCATAAATGTGTGATATAGAGATTGAGCAATGGAAAATTCTATAATAGGTACTAAACATTTTTGCTTGAAATCTTTTTACCTTCATTTTACATGCTAGTAATTATTTCTGTTATGAGAAGGGTTATCAAAACATCATGAATATAACAATAACATAAAACATAAACCTCAGAAGGTGTGATAATGAAAATACACAAATTTTGAACAAATAAATTAAACTGAAAGAAGTGGTCACAACAAATGAAAACATTAACTACACTGATAAACTCCCAATCCAAAGAATTGCATAACCAATAGTAAAGATACAAGAACATGAGAACAAGACATAATAAGGGAGCTTGCAAGAAGTTTGAAAGCCTACATGTGGTAGTGCCTGTATGAAACATACCAAACTATTTCCACCTGTCACATTCATCCATAAATTTGTCTATTCTTCTTTTAAAGCTTCCTAATGAGTCATCACAATCAACCTAGTTGTTGAGTCTATTCCATTCATCTACCACTCCATCTGAAAACCAATTCCTTCCCATCTCTTTTTTAAAATCTAACTTTATCAAGCTTGAACTCATTATTTCTTATCCTATCCTAATTATTGACCTTAAAAATTTTGCTTATATCACTTTTATGATAGCACTACTGATGTTATCAAAGAACTTATTATCCCACAAGACAGTTTTAATTTGTTCAATGATACTGACCTCAGAAAGATAGATAGAGATGGAATCATGCATGAAATTTCTTATGGCAATCATGATTTGAGAGGAGAGTGGTAATCAAGTATGCATTCCCACAAGTAGTTAGAGCTGATGTTATGGCTGTCCATTAGGCTCACCTTGTACTTTTCCATTATGTAATGTAATGTAATGTTGTATTATTATACAACAAAAACTAAACTGATCTCACCAAATCTAACCTAACCTGACCTGACCTCTTAACATGCCAATTCCAAAGCTCTAGAGTGTTTCAACAATAATTATATGTTTGGAGAAGGTGGTGTATGTCCTTATCCTGTGGACTATCTATGCAATAATATAAACTTATAAACTTATATGGGTTTCTGGAAATGAGTGACAACCACATCAGAGTATACTGACAAAAATAATCAGGAAAAAGGTCATTATAATGCCTGTGCAGCTCATCAACTCGTGCAACATTACACCTGAACATGGTAACCATCATGCACTGATACTCTAAAAAATTACAGTGTTCAGCTCATATGTCACACAGACTTTTATGATGAAATTTATAGTTTTCATACTGTAAAAGGCTGGATCAATAAATTGATGCTGATCAACAAAACAGCAGACAAACACACAGAGAGGTATCATCATGACAATAGCTAAAAAATATTAATCATATGACAATCAAAGTTAAGCATATGTGTACGGAAGAAAAAAGAAAAAAATCTCCCAACCAGTGAGAAAAGAACCTAAAAGCAAGCAAGAATGGAAATGAGCAGAAAATACTGTCTTGCTAAGGAACAGTGTTATTACTGTTATATATTTTGTTTTCATAAATCTCAATACAAACTGCAAACTAAAATTTGCTTAAATTATAATCATGGGACATTGTTGGTTTTTAGCATGAACTATAGGAGCTAAATATTATACACTCTTTAAAATCTATTTTTGATTATAACATTTGGTGAGAGAGAGAGAGAGAGAGAGAGAGAGAGAGAGAGAGAGAGAGAGAGAGAGAGAGAGAGAGAGAGAGAGAGAGAGAGAGAGAGAGAGAGAGAGAGAGAGAGAGAGAGAGAGAGAGAGAGAGAGAGAGGGCAGGGGGGGGACAGCACAAGGGTGAGAAGCATTTCATGTTAGGAGGGATAGCAATGGTGAAAGGTCAGCTTGCAAAATAATATATATCAGGTTTACACAGCTGAAGAAAGCCAAATTAATGTGACACTGTCATTATGGCCAAGTAGGATACTGACTGGTATATACAGATACCAGTGACCAGTTGGTCATATTTGAATATCAGAAACAAACATCTATTGAGGAAGCCAAAAATATTAGAGTATAGTAAGACATCTGAGGCTCTGACAACCAGTCATCATGTCTGATGTTTCATAAGACATCATTGAAGTAGTTTTTCCATAAGCCCATTGCAAACAAGTGCTGAGGAACATAAATATTCTATAAAGATGGTGACAGGCAGGATCTGTTCAGTGTTCTACAGGGAGTTGCATCTTCAAATCTTATGGATGTGGGTATCATACAATGGCAGATTATAACCAGCTTTAACAGTTTCATCAAGTATCAATTTTGTACTGAACATGTCTATGACAAGAAAAACCATGTTGGAAACAACTTTTTGCTAAATGTCAATAAAATGATACAGAAAATTGCAAAATTATATAAAAAAAAATGTAAAGGCTATATGTAACATGAGAGAGTAAAGCCAATGAATGTGAAAACCCATTTAATGACAGAATTGGATGTACACCATATATCTCAAATGATAATCTGTTCCATCAGTGTATAAGTCAGACCATAAACAGCATTAATATGAACAAGAGTTTACATAAGAGCAAATCAAGTTCTTGCACTATCAGAACCTATGATTGGCATGGCTTGTAATTTTATTGATTGCATTTTAGACAGTCTTCAAAGACTAACACAACTCAACAGCATGATGTTACAACAATGAGTGCATCCTTTAAATCCAATGAATAAATACCATGTAATAGTGACTGAGAACTATGCCCAGATACAATGGAGAGAGAGAGAGAGAGAGAGAGAGAGAGAGAGAGAGAGAGAGAGAGAGAGAGAGAGAGAGAGAGAGAGAGAGAGAGAGAGAGAGAGAGAGAGAGAGAGAGAGAGAGAGAGAGAGAGAGAGAGAGAGATTGTTAAATTACATAGTTGTGCTGAAAACATTTTGAAATTCAGAACTTTTGACACTTTCACCAGTATTCATCATGAGGTTGCACTGAGTTGCTTGCATTTCATAATATATCAATCTATATACCAGGTGAGAATTTCCTATTCAAAGACAGGTAAGATGAGACTATCCTTTGTCTTCCAGCATAAATAAAGATATAGAGGAAGGGATTCATTTCCTCGTACTATTCCTTTCAGTTACTTTTTATGATGTGCAGTGAATATAGTGGCAGTATTCTTCCAACCCAGCCACAGAGTGTGCTTCCAGGTCATGTCCCCCTGTCACAGGATGAGTATATAAGGAATATAATAAGTAGTGTCAACTGGTGAACTCTTCAGCAGTTTACATCCAATATTATATATATATGGATGATGTAGTACAAAGGCAACAAATGTCAAAATATGTATCAAGAATCATTAAGATTTATTTTTGTTTTCACAAAGAAATCAAAGAAAGGAAAACCAAATCCCTTGTAATCAATGGCCAAGACCATGATAAATGCAAATACTTGATTTAAGAAGTGAAGATGAACAATGCATCCAAACATTTTGCACAATGGAGGTTAATTGATACACTCTGGCAAGATGGAATCATTTAAGGCACTTTTGGAACACCAAGCATGGCAGTGACGTTAAATTTTAATATCTTGTGAAACTTGCTAAAAAGGTTTTGTTTGTATACAAACATCATGTTTGATGACAGTATGAAGATCTCATTGTAGCATATTACAATTACAGCTAATCAATCACACAGAAGAGCAGAAAAGATTATAGTATGCAAGTGAAATACTTATGAGACATCTCCAAAGGTACAACTATTAAGCTGGTATAGTTGAAGTAAAAAACATAATTGAGAAGAATATTTAGATTCAATTAATCAAAATGCAAATATATTTATAATAAATGTATAAAAGAACTATATCACTTTGTATGTTATTTCTATACAAAGAAGCAAAGAGTCAACTGTCTTGAACAGAAATGGAAATCCACAAAACAATGCAGGAAACAGTCAGTGGTGCAACAATTTGATTATATAACTATTACAGGACAGAATCCATCATTCTTTTCATCAAAAATATACAAATAAAAAAATTGATCATACAACTATTACAGAATAATCCATCAATCTTTTCACAAAAAATATACAAATAAAAAGTCTTCAGTCTACTAACATATCAAAAAAAAAAAAATGAAATAAAATGTTAACATAACTAGAGATGGACCATTTCACTTTACTATATACTATTTTTGTAGTGAAGTGAAAATATCTAGAATTCACTTAATTAAAACAAGAAATTATAACACAAATTAAAACACATTAAAAGTAATAAATTATGTACAGCAAAGCACCTCCATTGGTACACTTAGCATCAATGATCTGGAGAGCATCAGTGATGGATACTGGAAAGGAAGCCACCAAACTTTAACTTGTAATACCCACATATTGATAATATTAATAAGCATTTCTGGCAAATATAATAAAAGAAAAGTTAATTACATCTGAAATATGCATGAGTGAAATTCTCACATTATGCACCAAATAGCTTTACAATAATAGCTCACACCTGACACCATATTAGAGATGATTTCGCACAGATGATGAATTCATGAGCAAATACCATTCTTAATGCAATTATCATCCTTGCCAATGTGAGCAGTGTGATCAAAATGCAGATGACATACACTGATGACAATTATGCTAAAATAACAACAGGACAGGAAAAGGGTACTGTTACAAAGACTATACACATCATTATCACATCCTCAAACTTTATCACATCCTTAGTCAAGTATTTTCTTTACTGAGACGCCTCACTATTCAGGGAAATACATACAATTCTATAAGGTACTGCCTGCCTGGCAGCCAACAACTTTGTAATGTAATAATACACTGTTGGTCTCAAATGTAAGCATTGCTAAATCCAATCCTGCACAACACAGAAGCCTAACCATTTAAATGCTTATTCAAAATAAACAATACATACAATGGATTAAACTAAAACTAAAGTAATTGCTTCTCAGTTTTAATTTATATTGCACTGATTGTTCTAGCATGCACTGAAATACATTATAGTACCTATGGGGTAATGCATCCCATGCCTCACAGCTGAGACCAAAGCTGTCAACCAGCACAACTATTTGAACACAAAAATGAAATATAAATAATAACTAAAAGTGTAATGAAAAAAACTATGTAATTCTTATATATAGCATCTGTTAATCAAATATTATTTAAAGTGATTTTCCAAGCTTAAGTACCTTCAAACTTCACATAATTTTGTTAACTTGCTTATGATGAACAGTTGCAGAGGAAGATCAAGTGCTCTTGAAAGGCACTGGATCATTTATAACATCCCTGATGAATGTTTTCACCTTTTAATTGAGAGGACTAGATATGGAATGTCTTCCGTGTTTGGGGGAGAATTGGCAATGAAGCTTGCCTACAGAAAGCAAAAGCAGCTTTGTGACCATCACTCCCAGCAGGAGAAATTCAGGATGTTTAGGTTATCAAAACTATTTTGTTTTTGTGTTCACATACCAAACCTTCCAAGCCACCACTAAACATCAAGCACTAGTTTGGACAAAGGCAATATAATTTTAGTTACTACTAATATCACATTTCAAAAGTGACTTTTAAGTTAGAAAACTCTGGAACAATATATCACATTATAAGATGACCTGTAATAAACACAAATACACATATACACATACCCACACACTTTTACACACACACACACACACACACACACACACACACACACACACACACACACACACACACACACACACACACACACACACATTCTTTTATCTTGAAATTTTACAATATAGCATATACATATTCAAATAGTACACAAAAAAACATGCACACAATTAAGACAAAGCCCATTCCAAGCTGTCTATAATAAATTGCACGTACATAATTTCTTCTATAATACCGCACGACGCAACAAACATGTTCCCATGAGTGCTAGCCATCTACAAGTTTAACATACACCATCCCATAAGCAATGAGGCATGTGAATGCCAGTTCATTCTTAGAAAACAAACAAATACGTAAGAAAAATACACACACATAAAAAGCAACTTTAACATATGATGGTCATTACTTTGGCTGATGATATTGCCGATTTATCTACTTGAGGGAGGAAATACTGGCATACTGGTTGAAATGGCTTATTGCTGAACTAACACATGTAAGAAATTTTAGACAGGTTTGACTAAAACACACAAGGAATTTTAAACTAAGTCGCTCAAAAAGGAACTCAGCAGTGATCAATCAGTATGATCAAAAGTACAAAATTGCACAGTTGAGAGGCAGGATTAGAGAAAGACTACATGATGACAGAAAAACATCACTCATTAATATACACTAATATCAACACTGGCAAACAGAACAGATAGACAATGCTATGTCAAAATTACTGGGAAAACCTTCCACCACAATGGATAAAGTAAAGAGAAGACAAAATGCTAAGAAAAGATCTTGTGATTAATTATTTCAGAAGAGGTGAAGTTGAACAAAGATTTCAAATTCAAGTTACTTAACATGAAACTAACAAAATTAATAAAATCATAAAAAACAAAATGAAGAAGCCCTCTAATTTTGCAACTAATAATTGGTAAATTAAACTGAAGAAAACTGCTAAACCAAATGCTAGATTTAATAAGAGAAATTAAATAATTCTGAGGTAGAATCATCTACTTAAATCAATGCAAAGTTTTCTTCCATCATTTGAGCCATTAAAGCACTGGAGAGTTCTTTCAGCTATACTGGTAAGCCTACTATGGCCTAGAGCTAAGGAAAACTTTAAAGTAATATCAGTGAAAGGAACCTCCAAATGGAAACTGAAAATCCACAAAGTCCAGGAGTTTCATTATTTTGTTGACTACACAAGAAAAGCTTGACATGGAAAGGATGGTGTGAGTGAAATGTGAATAAGAAAAGGTGCATAACATCTTCCTCTCCCCAACTGCCAATGCTTTGCTTTGGGAATCCCATAACTGTTTGTTTTCTCTAGTCCATTCAGGTGTACAAATGGTCATCAGTTATACCCTACACTTTCTCCAAAACAGTCAGAGGTCATAAATATATATAAAAATATCATGCTTATTTCTTTTTCATATCTTTGCCTGCACATTCATCTGGGCATGAGATAAACTATCTATAGTCTTGTCACAAAAACACATGCATGGGACCACATGAGTGTGACTTTATTTTTTGTAAACCTCAACTAGGTAAAAGCACACACAAAAGAGTAGGATTGTTGGTTTTTTCACTTCAGATGACCACATATACATGAAGAACAGAAGGAGAGCTAACCTTTCATTCCTACAGAGCTACAAGGTCATAACTCCTCACCTTATGTCCTGTACATAAAGTGGTGACCTGCTCTCATGAATTATTTAAATAGTTTTAAGACTTCATCTTTAAAGGCATTTGTTCATTACAGTGCATATTGAAATACATGTACTTAAGAGTACATTCTAGGTTCATAACCAACACTTAATTTGCAACTAAAAATGGCAATTTTTCATAAACTGTTAATTTTTAAAGGTGGTAGGGAAGCTGATGGCACCAGTATGACAGCAAAGAGGTTGAATGCTGAGATGCATGTTAAAATGTGTACATCCACCAAGCCATCTTGAACACTTAAACATTTTAAATTTTCTCACTTGCAAACTATTTCTTTTTCACTTCTAAGAAAACTTACTTCCTCATTCTACTTTGCCAGCTCATGGATATGAGTTATACAGGATCAGTTGAAAATCAGCATATAACTGATGCACTCAACTTTCTGTGTAAAGAGAAATAAGATGAATAACCATCTTGTCTCACTGTTGCTCCCCCATATATTGAGCCATATATTGAGCCATATATAATATGCAAGTATTAACTATTACATATCTGTCTGCCTTCAGTATTTCTTTAAATACTCACATTTCAGTCTTGTAAAATATTTTACTTTTAAATTTATCTTATTTACTATTTATTTATGTTTTACCAGCAAAAGCAATGGATTTCTGATATTTAGAGTAATATCCGAATGCTGTATGGTATGAAAACTGTACCAATAACAGAGACAAGAGGTGGAGATGGAAGTTGCAGAATTGAAGATGCTGCAGTGTACTCTTGAGTGACAAGACGAGACAAATTAAAGAACAAACACATCAGAGGGACAACACACATATATCAGTTTGGGAACAACTAAAGAGAGGTGAGATTGAGATGGTTCAGGCATGTCAGAAGAAGGGATGAGGTGTATGTGGGAAGGGGGATGCTGGAAGTACACCTACCCAGCAGGAGGAAGAGAGAAAGACCAAAGAGGAGATTTATGGATGCAGTGAAAGAAGACATGCAAGTCGTAGGTGTGACAGAAGAAGGCACAAAAGAGCAAATGTATTGGAGAAAGATGATCTGCTGTGGTGACTCCTAATGAGAACAGCCAAAAGGAGAAGACAAAAAAGAGTAATATCCTAATTCCATATTAGCTATAGAATTTATCATTCAATATAGAGATTTATTTGCATAATAAAAACCATTCATAATGCAGAAATCCATTAAGAGAATGCTATTCATTAAAGAAGGCCTACATTGTAAGTACTGTATATACTTGTGAGTGCTCACAAGGGACTGCAAGCAGGCATAAATTTTCAAGAAACCATGAGGAAATTACTAAGCACTGCAAGCATTATGAGTTCTCACATCTTCTTTATGTCATTTTGGGAGAGTGAAGGGTGAGACAAGGGATTATAAATTCCTCACAAACAATGGCAGTCATGATGGCCAATGAAAACAACACCAAATTGTTCAGCAAAAGGTTATCTCCCTATACATTTTTTCCTAGTATAATGATGGCAAGTTTATTAAGAGATACAGTGTGGATTGTGCTGGCCTCCACTGCTGATGTCCATGTTCAATTCAGTGGATGTAGATGTAGATGTGAAGCATTTCCCTTTGCAACCACAGCTCTCTTTCTGCTGTAGTCCACAACCTATAGTACAGTATTATTTCCTTGCACTGTAATCCATACTTCATTGTCATTGGAGTCAATAAAAAGGAAGAGCCCAATACCAATATTTACTCCTTTCACTATGACAGCTGTTGTCATGTTGTCTGTGTTTTCTCTTGTTTATCTAAATTACTCTTCTTTTTCTGTTGTTGTATTTTTCCAAGATTAATGTAACTTATGTCCAATATATTTTCATTATCAAATAACAACCTACACAAAAAGATATTACATCCTTACAGAATTACAATAATTCTCTACAAATATTTTCTGGTATGAAAATGGGTATAGATTTTCCTTACATAAATACTATATATATATGAAAGGTCTGTATTTTAGTATCAAGTATATTTATTCATAGTAATGTAATTAGATGTGTATCAAACCTTTAATATAGTATTCACTCAAATATAAAGATATTGGTTTAACTATCATTCCTAACCCAAGTAATCCTCTCTTTGGCTGCCCTCTAAATTTCTTGGGCAATTAACATGAGTTTCAAGCTCCCTATCATACTTTCAACTATAGGAGGTCCTAAATCATCATGAGTTGCTCATACTAGGTTAGAAAGAATATAAGAGAAAGAAGTGGGTCTTAGGATAATGTAAAAAATAAAATAAATAAATAAAAAAGAATTTGCAAGTGCCCTTATGAAAAAAAGAAAAAAAAAAAAGAAAATAGAGATGAATAAAAGTGCTTTTTTTGTGTGAAAAGGTAAAAAAAAAAATCATGTAAAAGACATATGGAAAAGAGGAAGAAGTGAGGATGGTGAAAAAGGTAATAGCCACATTTAAAGACAAGTAGGTGAAATATGAAGAAACTGAGGAAACTGGAACATTATGGGAAGATTAAGATATGCCTGCTTGACATTGTTCAAGGCTCAGATATAGGAAGACAAAATAATAGTAAGAACATGGAGGCTACCAAAGATGGATGAGTATAAAGAATTCTGTATGAGCAGAAATATGAACTAAGTGGAAGGAGACAAATTAAGAGAATTGCACCAACATGCAACGGAAAACAGGGAAGGATTCAAGAGCAGAGGAAGAAATTTTTATGAAAAATGATAAACCAAAACAAAAGCAACAATAAGGAGTACTGAAATAATGGGTAATACAGAAACACTGAATGGAGACATATGAAAATTAAAAGAACGTACTGTAACACAGATGGTCTCATACATGGAATTGGAACAACATATAAAGAGAGGAGCTGGATGTTTTAGGTTTCAATAGAAGTAAAATTAATGAAGATATGATTAAAGATAGAAAAAGTGTAAATATAATGATTACTGCCTTCCATCTAATTTTGATCATAACCCTCTGTAAAAGTTGAAGACAGTACTCAAAAGAAAACAACTTTTTGTCTCATCAGAAAGGATCTCTTTTATCCATCCTACGATTGTGGCATCCCTGCTGAAGTGAGGTAAGCAACATCTGGGTTGAAATGAGTTGCCGTATGCATCAAATAATCCAACTCAATCTCTCTTATGAGGTAAGTGACATTTTCTGAAAGCCCAAAGGATAAGCTAATAAAGTCAGAATTTAACAAAAAATCACTTTTTTCCAGTCATAGACTGCATAATAAGATGTTCTGTGATGGAGAGAGGTAGGTGCCCATGACCTATCAGTGAGTATGATTATGGTGAGTCACCACTTACCAGCCAATGGGCTTTTGACAGTTCTGAGGCACATGCTAAATATGGTCACTTGCCTCACTTTTGCTCATGGATGGAGTGAGGTAAGTATGGGGGGTGGCTGGGTTGGGAGCTGGACTTTTAAATGTCGTTTTCTCAATCTTTTATCTGTGTTGCATACCTCATTACAGCATCGGGTGCCACAATTACAGAAGAGGTAAAAGGAAGTAGGTGTGATTCAGTCACACCTACATCCTTTGTGCATTCAGAAATGTACTCCCTAAATCATGGGGATAAGCAGTAGCAAGAAAAGAGTAACTGGCAACTTCTACATGTTAGAGAGCTGCCTCAGGATGGCAACAGAGATGTCAGTGATTATCTACTTACCCAAAGAAACCTTGACATGTATACAAAAAAAACAAAAGGTTGTTTACAGTGAGAAGAGTATATGTGGAGAGACTGGACTGGCATGCAACTTTGGGTTAAGTCACCATGACATTTCTGACAACAAAGTTCCAATCCAACTTAAAAAGCCTTTCATAATCATAGGCTCTCAAATAAAACCTCAAGTGTTATGAGCCGGCAGCTGAAGATTAAACCAAGTCTGATGGTCCACAAACTTAAAGAAATAAACCTAGAACTTCTTGCTACAGTGCCCATGAGGACTGTCTCATTGTGTGAAGGAAGAGCTCAACCTTCCCCTCTTTGCTGTGTCAAAGTCACTGCTAAATCCTAAACAAATCATGACTGCATGGCTTTTGCTAAAAAAATCCAGCATGTGGCCACCTGACAAGATCAGATCCTTTCTATGGTTTGATGAGAGCACGTTTGCTGTCACTGGTATACCAGCTTGACATGTGAGAAAGCCACTTAACTCTGACAAGCTTGACCCACGTCATACCATAAAAACTATAACATATCCTGAAAATTTAGTGGTTTGAAGAGCTTTTATTTACTATGGAGTTAATTAATTATATTTCCTAGAAAAAGGGCATCTATGTATAGGGTAAGTGTGAACTTACTTTTTTTGTTTAATGTGACCTTGACACAACCTGAATACTGGTCTTCTCAACTGACTTGTGCCTACTTCCATGCCCCTTACTGTAAATCACTTGGATGTTCATCAGGACAACATGCCACATTACCATCCTGAGCGCAATTTGACCGGTTTTAGTAGACCATACTATGCTTGATCAAATGAGTAGCATTATCAAGAAAAAACAACACTATTTCAGCATGTCAGTCTGTATATTGATAGTTACATAAAAAAAGAATGTTTTATGTGAGATTCATAATGATCTGGTAATGATTCTTGATCTATCCACAGCTTAAGAAAATACTGATTATGAAATTTTGACTGAAGAATTCATTTGCAGTGGTATGCATGACTCTACATTTCTTTATGTTGTACTTGCAAAAATCTATATTGGCAAGTTGCTCTTGTTAAACACATTTCTGAATCTCTTGCCTTGAGTTGTGTCTTAGATCTCAGAATAAGGCAATGTCTCATTCCTTGTTTATAAGTGATGTTAGCCTTGCTTCTGGCTGTGCAGAGAGTGGAGTGCCACTTTTATGTTGGTGACTGTTAGATATATTTGTCCACTACAAATACCAGCCAATCTAAATAAAGTTCTACACTTTTGTATGATACAAGATCTAATATGTCCACAAAAGGTGAAGCATATCCAGTATATGGAATGATTTTTTGTTACTTGGAAAGTTTCAAGTGAATTAATAATATGAAATGCAATATCGTACCAATATTTCAGGGTAGAAAAAGGAGACCAGTATGATTGATCATCATGATGTGTAAAATATATGAAAAATACTATGAAGAGAGAGATGTACTTGAAGAAAAAAAAAAAAAAAACGTAATATCAGATGAACAATTCAGATTCAGGAAATGGTAGTCATGTAATGTAATATAATTGAATTTTATACACAGAAAGAAAAGGATAGATAGATTAGGTATGCTTAGATATGATGAAACCAATAGATAAGATTCCACACAAGAGTTCATTATGGAGTATAGGAAAGTAGGACTCATGAAATGGATGGATTACTTCCTGTACTAATCATGTTAATACACATAAATTATGTGATAGATGTACTTAACACATGTACATGATGAGAGGACTGAAATATCTTCATCTGTGAAACAATGAGAAGGATCCTACACAAGATCTATAAAAGGGTTTGGAAATGGGAACTGAAGGAGGAGGAGGAGGAAGAGGAGAAAAGAAAGTGTTGGAATTATATAGAAACAAGAAGAGGCCAACATGAAAATACAAAATAAGAAAGAATGCCAGTGAAGGAAGAAATTTATGAGTGGTAATGTAAGAAATTATGTTTATAAATAGGTAAAATATGTGTATCATTTATGGGTGATGAGGAAAACAATAACACTGATAAGGCAAATATTGGTATATAAATCAATCACATGATGCTTTCAAAGAGAAAGAAACATAAAATACTTTGAAAGAACAAAAAGAATGGCAGCAAAAATTATCTCAGGCATGATTATGAAGTAAATAAAAAATTAATCTATTAACAATGCAATATATATATATATATATATATATATATATATATATATATATATATATATATATATATATATATATATATATATATATATATATATATATATATATATATATAATAGATGTGAGCAGAAAAAGCATACAAAGTTCTTTATTTTCTTCACTTTATTACTTGCAATGTTTCACTTCACAGAAAGCATCTTCAGGCTAAAATATATGTTTATATTCAATCAAATATAAAAAAAAGATATAATTTTAAAAATGTGTGAAAAAAAATAACACATAAAGGGCATAATAAAAAAAAGAAGAAAAAATGACATGTATGATGGTCACACTGTTAACTAAAAATAATAAAAAGCAGCAAAGATAATGCCCCTTATGTGTTATTATCTTTTACTCTTATTTTTCAAAATTATATCTTTTTATATTGCATTAAATATAATCATATTTTAACCTGAAGATGCTTTCTGTGAAGGTGAAACAATGCAAGTAATAAAATGAAGAAAAGAAAGAACTCTGGATGCTTTCCCTGCTCACTTACATTGTCTTGGAAATTCATCATCTCTCTCTCTCTCTCTCTCTCTCTCTCTCTCTCTCTCTCTCTCTCTCTCTCTCTCTCTCTCTCTCTCTATATATATATATATGTGTGTGTGTGTGTGTGTGTGTGTATATATATATATATATATATATATATATATATATATATATATATATATATATATATATATATATATATATATATATATATAAACAGTGGAACCTCAGTTACCGAATGTCTCCCTTTCCGAACAACTTGGTTTTTTAACAAAAATTTTAACTTGTAATTGCTTCTGTTGCTGTACCATAATTTGGTTTTGGAACATACCTGATTTCAAATACTACAAGATGTAGAAAAAGCTACCATTTATTACTAACATGTAGTTTCTATAAACATTTCCTTCATCTTTATATATTCAGAGAAGAACCACAGAGGGTAAGACAATAATTCAATTTTTGAAGTTAAATGTGATCCCATTGAGAAAATTGAAAAACCTTGATGTAAACAAACAAGGTTCAGCGCTCAGGAGTAATACCAAACCTTCTGTGGCTCTCTCTATGACCCATAATGCCATCATTATTGCACAACTGCACTTTCCCAGTAGCAAGATGTGGAAAGTTAATGGGAATTGGAAGTTAATGGGTTGCTCCTCTGTTTCACTCTGTGTAAGGCTTCCCTCACTTGATCGGTGAGAAAGATAATGCCTGCATAGTCTAAACAATATCTTTTGATGAGTTCTGTGTCACTAAGTTCATTCAATACATCCTCTGGATAAAAAAAAATTCTAGGCTGGAGATGTTGTGGAGCAGCCATCTTAGCAGTGAAAGTGTTGGTCATTACCTGCTAAGATATGCTGGATGGGTGTCTGAGAACAGATTAATCTATTTTACCACAATTCCTATTGGGAAAATCGCTTAATTTTTCAACGTTTCAGGTTTTGAACTGAATTCAGGAATTAAGTTCGAAAACTGAGGTTACACTGTATATACATATATATATATATATATATATATATATATATATATATATATATATATATATATATATATATATATATATATATATATATATATAGATGGGTTGATAGGGGAAACCTGATCTTTCACATAAAACAAAGGCTAAGATATTTAATTAAGGAAACAAAAAGAAACTGAAAGATAAGATACATGAGTGATGTAAAAAATGCTATTCCACTTAGAGATATACAAAATTTCATTGGAAGAAAAAAGTGATAGCAGCAAAGTGTTCACACACAATATAAAAGAAGGACTGGATCAGTGTAAATGTAAAGCACGCACACACACTCGGCTCACAAGAAGGCCCAGGTTCGAATCTTGGGGGCGGCAAGGCAAATGGGTGAGCCTCTTAATGTGTAGCCCCTCTTCACCTAGCAGCAAGTAGGTATGGGATGTAAGCCTAGGGGTTGTGACCTTCCTGTCCCAGTGTGTGGTGTGTCAACAGTCTCAGTCCTACCAAAAGATTGGCCACTATGAACTCTGAGCTCTTTCCATAGGGGAACGGCTGGCAGGGTGACCAGCACACACACACACACACACACACACACACACACACACACACACACACACACACACACACACACACACACACACACACACACAGCTGTAAGAGAGGGAGGGACATGGACAGTGGCATACACTAATGTGGATGGCTTAGTTTCAGTGATGGATGAAGTGAATGAATTTATAAAAGCAAATGAACCAGACATCATGGCAATGGTAGAAACTAAACTAAGAGATTCAGAGACACCAACTTTAGAAGGGGAAAGTACAATATGTGGATAAGAAATAGATTTGGAAAAGGAGGAGGTAGAGTGATGATGCTTGTTAAAAACGGTATCATGGTGGAGAGTGTGGAAAAGGCAGAAGGCTTGGTGGAAGGCCTAAACTTACAACTAATAAATGGAAGAAGAGGAAGACTATATGTCACAGTGGTGTATGTCCCACCAAAAACAAAGACAAGAGCATGAACAGTTGCTGAGTGAGACAAAAGAATGGCTTGTAAATAAAATTAAAGAAAACAACAAATTTGTTATAATGGGAGATTTTAATTGTAAAGAGATAAATTGGGAGGGGTGGAACACAAGAGGAGGAGGAGACTCATGGAGAGATAAGGTTCTGAAACTGGCAATGAACAATATTATGACACAGTGGGTTGAGGAAAACACTAGATACAGAGGAGGAGAGGAGCCATCAAGACCTGATTTGGTATTATCAAAAGAAGCAGATATTATAGAAGACATGAATTATAACTGTCCACTAGGAAAAAGCGACCATGTCATGATAAGGTTTTGTATTAAAAAAAAAAAGAGAGGAAAGTTGATGTGAAGATTATAAAAGTGAAAGATTTAATTATGGTAAGTCAAATTTTGAACAAATGAGGAGATACTTTGGTGAAACGGACTGGAGTACACTTATTACAGCAAGTAAGGTGCAAAAGAAGTGGGAAGCTTTCATCAATATTTATGAAGAGGGAGTGAAAAGATATGTACCGAAAGTAGAGATAATGAACGTGAGTTTTCAATCAGTATTCACAAAAGTATAATAGAAGATATGAAATAGCTAGGGAGGAGAGGGAAATGGCATGGAATAGATGGCGGAGAAAAAATACACAGGAGCTATGGCAAAACTACACAACTACAAGAAATGAATATGTAAGGATTATTAGAAAAGAAAGGAAAAATTATGAGAAAGATATTATGGACAAATGCAAAGAGGAACCAAAACTATTCTTCAGATATGTGAACAGCAAAATGAAAAATAGAGAAGGAATAAGCAGATTGATGGTGAATGGTCAAATGTGTGAGGATCTGGCTGAATTGGCAGAGATAATGAATGCAAGTTTTCAATCAGTATTCACAAAAGAGAGAACATTTGTGTGGCAGAGTGAGATGAATGAGGAAATGGGTCTGGGGGAAATCCAAGTGACTGAAGAGGATGTCCAGAAACAGATGGAGGGACTAGATGTTAGGAAGGCCCCTGGACCTGATGGAGTGTCAGGATGGATACTAAAAGAGTGCAATCAGCAGTTGACATGGGTAATGCATAATATTATTGAGAGCTCCCTAATTGAAAGTAGAGTCCCAATTGAATGGAAGAGAGCCAACATAGTGCCAATCTACAAAGGTGGTAGTAAAGAGGAGCCCTAAAACTATAGACCTGTGTCTCTAACAAGTATGGTGTGCAAAATGTGTCAAAGATTGGTGAAGGATAAATGGATGCAGTACCTAGAAGAAAATGAAGTGATAATAAAGCAACAATTTGGATTTAGGAGAGGGAG
Organism: Scylla paramamosain; assembly: GCF_035594125.1. Taxonomy (NCBI): domain Eukaryota; kingdom Metazoa; phylum Arthropoda; class Malacostraca; order Decapoda; family Portunidae; genus Scylla; species Scylla paramamosain. Next base: position 35,247,030 of record NC_087156.1, on the reverse strand, counting down.
ATCATGTGTTACAAACTTACTGAGTTTCTATTCTAGAGTGCTGGATATAATGCAAGAAAGAGATGGATGGGCTGATTGTGTTTATTTAGACCTGAAGAAGGCCTTTGATAAAGTGCCACACGGGAAATTGTTGTGGAAGTTGAAGCATAATGGTGGGCTACAGGGGGGGCCTGCTGAGATGGATGGAAAATTTCTTGACAAACAGAGAAATGAGAATGGTGGTAAAAGATAAAAAATCATCATGGAGGGAAATCATAAGTGGAGTACCCCAAGGCTCAGTACTTGCACCAATCATGTTTGCAGTCTATATAAATGATATGATGGAGAGTGTGAACAGCTATATGAGCCTTTTTGCAGATGATGCAAAGTTGCTGAAGAAAGTTGAGAGTGCAGAGGACTGTGGAACGTTACAAGAAGACCTGAACAAGATATCAGAGTGGAGTTATAGATGGGAAATGGAATTTAATTTAAAGAAGTGTAAAGTGATAGAATTTGGAAAAAGTACAAGAAGAGTAAAAGGAAATTATGTATTTACCTAGTTGTATTTACCTAGTTGTGCTTTATGGGAAAAGAGCTATGGTCATGCTGTCCCATCTCTATATCTTTTAATATCTAACTTAGCCTTGAATCCATGTATACTTCCTGCATTTACTATCTCCTTATCCAGACTGTTCCATACATCAATACTTCTATATTGGAAACTATACTTTTTATACTTTTTGACATCTCTTCTACAAGCACTCCTCTTCAGCCTCTTTCCATGTCCTCTAGTGTCTCGTGTATCCCAGACCATTAAGTCGCTCCGGTCCACCTCCTCTACTCCCTCATATGCTTTATATATCGCAATCATATCTCCCCTTTCTCTCCTCTTTTCCAAAGTTAGTAGATGTATCCTTGCCAGTCTCTCTTCATATGACAAGTCCCTGATACTTGGTACCAACTTCATAGCTGCTCTCTGAACTCTCTCCAACTTCCTTATATCCTTTTTCTTGTATGGTGACCACACTACTGCTGCATATTCTAGTCTAGGTCTTATCAGCGACACGATCATCTTCCTGACCATCTCTTCATCCATATATGCAAAGGCCTGCCTTATTCTTCTCTACAAGTTATAGGTTTCTCCTGTAATTTTGCTAATGTGTTTCTCCAGGTTCAGTATTGATGTATGGAACAGTCTGGATGAGGAGATAGTAAATGCAGAAAGTATACATGGATTCAAGGCTAAGTTGGATATTAAAAGATATGGAGACGGGACAGCACAAGCATACCTCTTTTCCCACAAAGCACAACTAAGTAAATACAACTAGGTAAATGCACACAGATTATGGGGAGTTTTCTAAATTATAAAATTAATGAAAAAAAAATTTTCAGGAAGAAAGATGAAATACAACAAATAAAAATACTTCATCAAAGTGGAAAAATGTCTAGAGAATTACCCTAAAAGTCACTCCTACTTCTAATTTTGTTCAAAACATCTTATCCAGCCAAATTGTTTTAATATCAAACAAATATGTTTACATAATTTCAAGACTATCAAACAACTTGTATATGTTGATTGTTGCAAAGATTTCAAACAGATGTAAACAAAAGTTGGGTAAATAAGGGTAAAAGTGGAATACAGGTTCGATGTTTGAAAATAGGAAGGGGTAAGTAAAGGAAATATCATAAAAGGAAAGAAAGAAGAATATCAATAACAAAAGAGTACATATGTTCAGAAATGTATAGAAAGCATCATTTTATCCTATGAATGATGCCTATGATACAATAGTCTACAATATTCAGCTAGGATTTCATCACTTTACATGAAAATACACATATGGGAGTCATAGAGAATATGAAGACCATTTAATATACTAGGTTCAACTTTAAAGCAATTATTGTATCTGAATAAAACGGATGAGCATAGAAAGAGTGAAAAAATGCGGAAAAAGAAGACCTTCTGATAAGGGATGATATTTGTGTGTTATTTTCTCTTTATTTCAGTTTCCCTACATGGTATTAGGAAAGACTTCTTTCCTAATGTTCAGTAGTTTCATCCCCAAAGTATCACATAGCTCATTTCCTTCCAGTATGCCAATAAGCAAGTAATTCTTAGTATCAAATATGGCAGCTACACGGTGGGTTCATATTGGGCAGTAGAGGCGACTACGCATGATACACAAGCAGATGCACCCTGGGAGGAGTTTTCATCATGAATTGTATGAGCTAAATTCTCTGATAACAGCATTAATTTATCTACTTAAGAAATTACATACAATATGAAAGGAAGCTTTCTGAAAATATTCTTGGTACTGAGAATACTGTATCACTTAAAAGGATAATATTTACATATCACTGCTTTATTTCTACTGAGGGACAAACACTGATTTGATACAACTCAAGCTTAACCTCCTCTACACTGAATGCACCTGCTTTAGATTTTCCGAAACTCACCTTAATCTTGGGGACAGGCACTCGAAAACTTTGTATCTTTTACGTCTACTAAGACTTAGATTTTCCAAGCTGCCATCTGACCTGTGGAAAACATCTGCTCATTGGAAGAATAGTTAGAACAGTACCACAGTTAACTTTTCAAGATTATCAGTCTCCAGTAAATAATGAGGAAATTATCAAAACTAGCCACTGAAGTTAAAAAAAATTATGTAACTAAAACACTTTGATATATTTAATAATTTGATGAAAAGTATAATTATGTTCCTTACAAGGACTTAATATCCAATGATGTATTTAAAAGAAAACAATATTCTATATGTACTACAAATAAAAGTGTTGAAAGCTTATTATTTGAAAAAGTGCCTTTAATGACTGATACCATTAAGGTCACTATAATACGAAAAATAGTCACTTCAGTGCCTAATACAGTAAGGTTTTGCGTTCTTTAGCTCGTCCAATGCTAACATCGTACATTTACAAAACCTATGTTTTGCATGCCAAGCATCTGCACTCATATGACATCTCTTCTCCCAGTTTCAATGAAGTGTATGGTAGGAAACTTGGATCCTTATGACAATGCCACATAAATTCTGACCTTTACTCATTGGTTTGAAGTAATAAGGACAGATATGACAGCTGACATTGCCTCACATTTGACTCTGTACTTTTACCAGTTTATCACAATGCTTTTTCACACAAAAGGCATTTCCATGTCTCTATTCACGTCTCTTTCTCTTTAGAAAGAGAGAGAGAGAGAGAGAGAGAGAGAGAGAGAGAGAGAGAGAGAGAGAGAGAGAGAGAGAGAGAGAGAGAGAGAGAGAGAGAGAGAGAGAGAGAGAGAGAGAGAATCAGTTGGTGATAATATGGCTGTGTTTGCCCTGTGCAAGTAGAAGAAATGCCATCCAACTAACTTGCAGGTTTCTGTCAGGTAAATTCTTGATTTCACTTAGTATTAGGGTGGGATTTTGCCAAGAGATTAGAAAAAAAATAAAATAAAAAAAAAAGTATGGATCATGCATGTTACATACTGTGTATGTTAATGCTGTAAGAGTTAAAAATCATTCCCATAACTGCTTTGGTATATTCTTTCTTAAGAGCTATTAACAGCCTTTTATAACCTATTCAATTAATCTTATTTCCTCAAGTCATATCCCACAATTAAATTCGAAGTTACTGATGTAGTAGTGATTTGGTTCTCTGAATACATTGTTGAATTCTTTCATTTATTGATGAACCTAATTGTGGGATCTCAGCAATCTGTATATTTATAATATTCATACTGCTCTCTTGAAATGGTTTCTGGGCACTTCTAGAGCTTGTAGGTTAGAAGCATACACAGGACATTCCTATTTGCCCAGAGTCAGAGTGGGCCATGAATGAAGGTATCAGTGATATACAATGGTGCTGGACTAATTTTTCATCCTGTATGAGTCCACAGAAGGGCAAGGCCTCTTCACATGGCTAGAACACACTGAGCTATATACCAAGCCACAATACTAGCAATATGGTTATGAAATGCATCATTTGATCACATGAATGAACAGCAGACACTCATGAAGAAAAAATCACAACAAACATTTGGATAAGTCAGTGATACCAAAACCATATTCCCATCATTTCCATCAATAAAGGGAGCACTGTGTGAATGAAATTGTTTAATCTGTACCTAATAACTCACAGAATCACCAGCAATGGGCATATTAGCTTCTGATAAGACATATATGTGTGTGTGTGTGTGTGTGTATTTACCTGGTTACATTTACCAAGCTGTATTGTACAGGGCATGAGACAAAGCTCATTTTGTCCTGTCTCCATAACCCTATTTATCCAGTTTCTTTTTAAACATGTGTACACTGTTTGCCACAACCATTTCTTCCTTCAAATCATTCCAGTTTCCAATAGTCTGATACAGGAAACCATATTTCTTGAAGTCTCTCAAACATCCACTCTTCTTTAATTTCTTCTCATGCCCCTTTGTCCATCTCTCTCTCCATCTCCATCTGGTAGCAAGTAATTTCTGTCTATTCTTTTTATATTGTTTACTAATTTGTACATTGTTATCAGGTCTCCTCTTCCTCTTCACTCTTGTAGTTTTGGTAATCCCATCTCTTCAAGTCTTTCTTGATAGTTTAAGTCTTTCAATTCTGGTACCATCTTTGTCACTATTCTCTGTATTCTTCCCAGTTTCTGCATATCGTTTTTTTTCTATGTGGAACCCAAAATACTGCTGCAAATTCTAATTTGGGTTGTATCAAGCTTGTTATGATTTTCTTGATAATTTATTTATCTAAATAGTTAAATGCCACCTTAATGTTTGTTGACAAGCTGTATGTAGAGCTAAATATTTTGTTTATGTCCCTTTCAGGTGATAGTGTGTCCTGGATCATTACTCAAAAATATTTTTCTTCATTGCTTTCTGTTATTATTTCTCCTCTCATTTTGTGATTCCATGAAGGTCTCTTTTTACTTTATCCTATTTCCAACATGTGGCATTTTCTGGCATTAAATTCTAGTTCCATCTTTGGCTCCATGCATGTATCTTGTCAACATCCTTTTGTAACTCCTTGCAGTCATTTTCATCCTTTATTATTTTCATTATTTTTGCATCATCAGCAAAAAGGCTTATATAACTATTTAGATCCTCTGTCATATCATTTACATATATCTGAAACATAAAAGGTGCCAACACAGATCCTTGCAGTACCCCACTTGTCACTTCGTGACAACTTGAATTAGTGTCTCTGATTACTATTCTCATCTCCCTCCCTTGTAAATAATAATCCATCCATCTCAATACTGCTCCCTTTAGTCCTCCTTCATTCTCTAACTTCCACGTAAGGCTTTCATGGAAAACTTTAACAAATGCTTTTTTGAGATCCAGGTATACTGCATTATCTCATCCATCCCTCTCTTGCACTCATATAAAAACTCAGTAGATTTGTGACACAGGATCTCCCTTTCCTGAATCCAAATTGCTTTTCTGTAATTATTTTCTCATCTAAATATTGCACCCATCTATCTTTAATTACTATTTCACAAAACTTGCCTACAATACTTGTTAGTGACACTAGTCTACAATTTAATGTTTCCATTTTAATTACCCCCTTGTATACTGGCACTATGGTGGCCCTTTTCCATTGCTTTGCTACTTTTTCTTCTCTCAACGAGTTGTTAGTTATATCTCATATGAGTTCCTCTATTTGTTCTCTGCATTCTTTTAATATCCATCCTGATCTGATCCCATATCTTTTCTAACATCCAGTTCTTCAAACAGTCCCTTGATTTCTTGTCTCTTTACTTGTATCTCCTGTATTCCCTCATTGTGATACTACTTTCAGTGCCACAAAATCGGTTGCCTTTGTAAACACAGATTGAAAATTCTCATTCATTAGTTCACTAATCTCTTCAGTAGTTTCATAAATTCTTCCTTCTCTTTTTAACTTGTTTATGTCATCCCTGTGTTTCATTTTTCCATTTACATATCTGTAGAAGAGTTTGGGGTCTCCCTTGCATTTTTTTACTATGTCACTCTCAAAATTTCTTTCTTCTCTTCTTATTCATTCCTTGGCTTTCTGTATTCTTTCCTAGTATTTCTGTTCAGATTTTTCATAATTTTCCTCCATGCCCTGTCCTTTTTCTTCTTTGTTTTTACACACTTGGCATTATACCATTCATGCTTCCCAATTTTCACTTTATAACTTGGCACAAACTATTGCACCTCCATTCTATACTTCCTCAAAAATATCTTATATTTTTCTTGCACTACTTTGCCTTTAAATAGCTCTTTCCAGTTAATTTTTTAATACAATTTATTAAGATCTGCAAAGCTTGCCTTAGCTTATTTCTGTCCCCCATTTCTAAATTTTTCATTCCTGTACAATAATGTTTCCTTCTGTAGTACTATTTCTATTGTCACATGAGCATTTCTTCCCAGTGGACTCAGACAAAGTATACTTGGTCTACTTTCTGGGGGTTTTCATAAATTCTAATTGTGATGGTTCTTCTCCTCTCCACTGTCTCATTGTATTCACCATCATGGTTTTGCATAAAATTTTCACTCCATGATGCAACATTTTCTTTCATTTCCATCTCCTCCCAGTTAATTCTTTTAGTGATGAAGTCTCCTACTAAAAGCACTTTGATACTTTTCCTTATCATTTTCTCTTTGCTATTTCTTGTTTCTAGCTGAATAGTTTTATATCTATTAGTCTCCCATGCATTACTTTTCGGTGGTATGTATGTCACAATAACTTTCCTTTTTTCACTTCTTTTGATTTTAGAGTGTGTGTGTGTTTTACCTAGTTGTATAGTACAGGGTCCGAGCCAAAGCTCAATTAGTCCTGTCTCCATACCCGAATTTATCTAATCTCTCTTTAAACATGTGCACACTCTTTGCCGCAACCACTTCTTCTTTTAAGTTATTCCATATTTCAACCATTCGATGCGGAAAGCTGTATTTTTTAATATCTCCCAAACAATGACTCTTCTTTAATTTCTTCATATGTCCCCTTGTATGTCTATCTCCTTCCTCCACTTTTACAACTAGGTCATCTCTGTCTATCTTCTCCATGTTGTTTATTAATATGAACATTGTTATCAGGTCTCCTCTTTCCCTTCTTTCTTGCAGTGTTGGTAATCCAATTTCTTCCAGTCTTTCCTCGTAACTTAGGTCTTCAATTTGGGTATCATTTTCGTAGCTGTTCTTTGTATCCTTTCCAATTTCTTTATATCTTTCTTCTTGTGTGGAGACCATACCACTGCTGCGTATTCCAGTTTGGGGCGTATCATGTGTGTTATAATTTTCTTCATCATTTCTTTGTCTAGGTAATTAAATGCCACCCTGATATTTGCTAGCAAATTATATGTAGAGCCAAATATTCCATTGATGTGTTTTTCTGGTGATAGCATGTCTTGAATTATTACTCCCAAGTCTTTTTCTTCTTTGCTCTTTGGTATTGTGATTCCTCCCATCTTATACTCCCATGAAGGTCTCCTTTTACTTCTTCCCATCTCCATTACATGGCACTTCTTTATATTAAATTTTAATTTCCATCGTTTACTCCATTCATAAATTCTATCAATATCCCTCTGTAGTTCCTCACAATCCTCTTGGTTCTTTATTACTTTCATCAATTTTGCATCATCTGCAAACATGTTAATGTAGCTATTTAAACCCACCGTCATATCATTTATATAGACCTGAAACATTATAGGTGCCAACATAGACCCTTGTGGTACTCCGCTTGTTACTTCGCACCAACTTGATTTATTATCTCTAATTACTGTACTCATTTCCCTACCTTGGAGATAATCCTTCATCCACTTAAGTATTTTTCCTTTTAGCCCTCCTCAATGTTCCAGTTTCCATATGAGACTTTTATGTGGAACTGTATCAAAAGATACAGATCAACCCAACCATCTCTCTCTTGTAGTTTATCTATTACTCTTGTATAAAAGCTCAGTAAGTTTGTTACGCAAGATCTCTCTTTCCTGAAACCGAATTGTTTTTCTATTATTATATTTTCTTGTTCAAGATATTGCACCCATCTGTTTTTAATGACTATTTCACAGAGTTTACTTACAATACTCGTGAGTGAGACTGGTCTGTAATTCAGTGGTTCCATTTTATTACCTCCTTTGTATAACGGTACTATATTTGCTCTCTTCCATTCCTTTGGTACTTTTCCCTCCTTCAAAGAACTGTTAATCATCTCCCATATTGGTTCTTCCAATTCCTCTCTACATTCTTTCAATATCCATCCATTTACTTTGTCTGGTCCCATCGCCTTCCTAGTATCTAGCTCTTCCAGTAGTCTTTTAATTTCTTTTCTTTCCACTTGTATGTTTTCTATTCCTTTCTGTTGTTCCTCATCTCCCAGTGATGCAAAGACAGTTTCTCTTGTAAATACAGACTTAAAGCTTTTATTCATTATCTCAGCCATCTCTTGTGTGGTTTCATAAATTTCTCTATTTTTCTTCAGCTTTGTAATGGTATCTCTATGCTTTATTTTTCCATTTACATATCTGTAGAAAAGTTTGGGTTCTTCTTTACACTTTCCAACTACATCTCTTTCAAAATTTCTTTCTTCTTCTCTTCTTATTTTAACATAATCATTTCTAGCTGTCCTGTATTCTTCTCTATTTATCTCATTCCATTGTTTCCTCATTTTTTTTCCATGCCCTCTCCTTCTTTTTTGCCTCTGCACACTTTGCATTAAACCACACTTTCTTATTTTCTTTTACCTTATATCTTGGCACATATCTTTCAACACCTCTAAACTTGCTTAAAAACACTTCATATTTTTTCTGCACCTCCATACCTCTTAATAAATTACTCCAATCAAGCTCTCCGTAGAATTTCTTTAACCCTGTAAAGTCTGCCTTAGCATAATTTTTTCTCTCATTTTTATATTCCTCATTGAATTTTGGCACTTCTCCTTTGATCTCTATCTCCATCTTCACATGATCACTTTTTCCCACTGGACACAAATATTCTATACTTGGTTCATTTTCTGGCTTTTTTGTAAAAACCAAGTCTAGTAGTGATGGTTCATCTTCCCCTCTGTACCTAGTATTTTCTTTCACCCATTGATCCATCGTGTTTACCATCATAGTCTGTAAAAATTCTTCACTCCATGTACTGGCAATCCCTGTCACCTCCATCTCCCCCCAGTTTATCTCCTTGCTATTAAAATCTCCTACTAGTAACACCTTGTTTCTTATCTTTAATATGTCATCTATACTTTTTATGAACTCGCTTTGCATGTGCTTATAATCATCAGTCTCCCAAGTGTTGGTCTTTGGAGGCATGTATGCAACAATAATTTTTCTGTGTGTGTGTGTGTGTGTGTGTGTGTGTGTGTGTGTGTGTGTGTGTGTGTGTGTGTGTGTGTGTGTGTGTGCACACATTTGTCTACCCAATGGTAGTTGCTTTTGTCACAGGCATAGGACAGGATTTGAGCTAAGCTCATGTTGTCTCATCTCATCTTTTTTTTTTTTTTCTCTCTAGCTTAAACTTGAAATCATGGATGTTCCTTGCTCTCACCACTTTCTTCTCCATTTAATTCCAGCTACCAATATTTTGGAAAAGAAAAGATTACAAATAAATAAATATAATAATGAATAAATGAAAAATAACATTACTTAACCACCTACCTCTTAAAATTCATATTCATATCTCTTGGTGTTTCCATCATCCCTTACCAAAAGATCTATTTTTTTTTTTCAGTAACCTTAATACATTTTTCCTTTAATGTTACAACAATCAGTTTTGCTAGTCCTGCTTTATACCTGCTACTTTAAACTATTCTTCTCTTGTAAAGTAAACAAACAACTGGCATGTATTTATTTACTTGTATTTACCTAAGTACGTTTTTACAGGACTGAGTCAAGCTCATAATATCCCTGTAGTTCACCTAATTAGAGTATATGAGTACTCTTTACTTGATGAAAGCTTGTGCTGTTCTGTAACTGTACCTGTTTTTGTCAAACTTAAGATCATGGAGGTTCCTTGCTTATATAACCTCTATATTGAACTATTTTTAAATATCAATATTTTGTACTTGAGAACCTAAATGTCTTAATATGTTTGTATACCTAAT
>NC_087156.1:35186996-35234496 GCF_035594125.1 Scylla paramamosain | reverse complement strand
TAGCATTAATGGTAGTAGTAATAGAAATAGTAGTAGTAGCAGCAGCAGCAGCAGCAGCAGTGATGGTAGTAGTAGTAGTAGTAGTAGTAGTAGTAGTAGTAGTAGTAGTAGTAGTAGTAGTAGTAGTAGTAGTAGTAGTATGATGCAAAGTACAGGATACTAAGACAATATCATAGTTTCAGCCAAATGGTTAACGACACAACTGGATAGAAACAGGGTATTAAAACATGGACTAGAAATTTTAAAAATATACCAAAAGGCTGCTACGTTTGCAATAAGGGAGGGGCAGCCTATCGTGGCGAAGATCCCTACAAGAAACTCTAGCACGGGGGGCAGAATTTTGGGAGCCCATCTGAAAATGAGAAGTTGGAACAAAAGCAATCTGTTGACTCCCCCCAAAAAAGATTCCCACTGGTGATCATTTTCTAGTTTTTTTTTATATATATATTTTTCCATTTCTTATAAAAGGCTCAATGTAGAAGTTTTAACTGTATATACATAGTATGATGATATTACTTACTCTAGAAAATGTCAACATGTCATGGAAATTGTCCGTGACTAATCTGCTGAAAATTCATGCTTAAGTAAATATGTTTAAATCTGTGTATTGAGTGGGTATGTGTTTTATATATATATATATATATATATATATATATATATATATATATATATATATATATATATATATATATATATATATATATATATATATATGTATATATATATATATATATATATATATATATATATATATATATATATATATATATATATATATATATATATATATATATATATATATATATATATATATATATATATATATATATATATATATATATATATAGACACACACACACACACACACACACACACACATACACACACACACAAATGTTTTCCCTCTCCGCCAAAAACAAGAATCAGTGGGAGGAGGTTGGTAGTGACAAAATTAAAAGCTACAGATGGTCTTTTCACTGCAATCTAACTAAATGGAGTTGAATTAAAATAAAAAGACACAGGCCTCTGCACACCAACCATATTTGATTAAGAGGGAATCAAGTGAAAACATGATAAATTATTTTGGTTAAAGCTATACTGTATGTTTGCATATATATATATATATATATATATATATATATATATATATATATATATATATATATATATATATATATATATATATATATATATATATACCCACAGTTGGCTCAAAGTTTAATTAAAATGCAATATGTAACAGGATAATAAAAACTGGATAATGTCAAAGCATGCATAACTTCCTGTTGGAATTCTCCCTTGCAAAAAATATTTTAGAATTCTAAAAATGGGTAAGTATATAAAAGTTTCTGAAGTTCTAAAGTAAACAGAAAAAACTGTGAGGATGAGATAAATGCATTTTACAAACCAAATAATACAAGAGTACAATAAAATATGCTTTTCAAAATAAGCAGTGTTCAAAATACTCTAAGAAAATGCTATGATGTGGTAAAAGCACATAACAAAATTAATTATACTATCAACAAAAATCATGTAAGCATAAAAAATAGACAATACAGTCTATGGTGGAGGCACACAGCTCTACATTCATGGGGAAATAGCAAAGGCAAGTGGATGTGAATATTAGCACTCATTTTCCACTAGAGGCCAAAGGCAGAATAGACATAATGCCTGAAAAAATAAAATAGAAAGAAAAAGAACAGAAAGAGGGAAAAAGAGCACAGAGGGTCAGAGACTTACCTATGATTGTACTTTCTGAGTTTTTGTAACCCATATTTGCCCTCCTGTGAACATTTTGAAACAGGAAGACTCTCTAGGTTGGCCATCAAGAGGTTTATTGAAGTCTTAAGCTCCTCCAGATAAAGGGACTCCATTTCTTTCACCACAAACTTGGGCATCAGCTTGCGATTCTGGAAAGTCATGTTTATGTTTAAGTTCTTGGATATCTCTCTCTCTCTCATATATATATATATATATATATATATATATATATATATATATATATATATATATATATATATATATATATATATATATATATATATATATATATATATATTGGAACTCGGTTACCGAACGTCTTCCTTTTCAAACAACTCAGTTTTTGAACAAAAATTTGAACTCATAATTGCTTTGGTTACGGTACCATGATTCAGTTTTTGAACAAAGTTACATGATTTTAAATACTACAAGACAGCAAAAGTGACCATTTGTTAATAATTTATAGTTTCTATAAAAATTTCCTTTGTTTTTTATATATTTGGAGGAGAGACACAGAAGGTAAGACAGTAATTCAATCTTTGAAGATGTTGAAGAACCTCAATGTAAACAAACAACTTTTGGCACTCAGGAGTAATCCCGAGCCTCCTGTGGCTATCTCTATGACCCACAATGCCATAAGTACTGCACAACTGCATTTTCCCAGTAGCTTTCCCCAGCAGCAAGATGTCTAAGTGTTATGATCACCTCAATTTTGGCAGTAAGTGAATTGCTCCTCTCTGTGTCACTCTGTAAGGCTTCCCTCACTAGATCAGTAACAAAGAGAATGCCTGCTTGGTCTAAACAATATCTTTTGATGAGTTCAGTTTCACTAAATTCTTTCAATACAGTAAAGTCTCTCTCATCCGGCATTCGAGTATCCGGCAGCTTCAAGTATCCGGCACATTTTTCCCCGAGCCTTAAAATCAATAAAAAATCAATGTGTACTCATAAAATCGATTAAAATTCCACCATCCACCAGCAGAGGAACTTGTTGTGGGAAATATTTTTGCTGCTTATTTGCCCCCTAATGTCACAAGTGTTATTCAACCCATGGATCAGGGAGTCATTCAAAATTTTAAGATGAAATATCGTAAGAGTTTCCTTCGCAAACTTGTTAATTATGAGGACGGCACAATCCCCGAGTTCCAAAATCAGTTTAATGTTAAGGATGCGATATTCATGGCTTCACTTGCTTGGCTAGACGTTAAAAGGCAAACATTGATGCGATGTTGGCGCAAATTGTACCCTTTGATGATGTGTGATGATGAGGATGATGAGGAGTTTGAAGGGTTTGTAGGTGGCGTGAAAAATTCGGTGGTCAGCGAGCTGAGGGAAATGGGGGGAAATGTGCAACTTAAAGTGACAGATGAAGCGTTACAGGAATGGGTGGATGTGGACGAAAATCAGGCCGTAACATTCACTCTCATAGACGAGGAACTTATCAACGCTGTAGTAGAAGATCATTTTAGAGAAAATTAGTGATGACAGTGATGATGATGATGATGATGATAATGAGCCTAAAGTAACTTGGGAACAGGCTGCAAAACACATAGCTGGCTTTGTCAGGTTTGCTGAGCAGTGTACATACATGTCAACCCGAGATGTTATGACCCTTCACTGCATTGAGAATGAGTTTTTGCTGCAAAGAAGAAGGAGCTGCAAACAAGGAGACATTAGAAACTATTTTAAAGTAGCTTGTAAGGGAAAAGAAGTGGAGCAAACACGTACAGAATCTGATGATGTTGATGACCCAGAGGGTGTTGAATGAGAGGTGTGGGGAGCGAAAAAGTGTCACAAACACTCGTACATTTTCATATCTTTATTGTATGCTATACATGCTGGCTAATATTGAATAAAGCAAATAAGTGTATACTTACTTTATTTTTGTAACCCATCAACTTATTTATAAGAGGAAAGTATTAAAGAGAATGTTAGTACAGTAGTATTGTGTGTTGGTGAGTGTGAGGTGGCAGCGTGGATGGCGACGCGTGGCACGGCGATCAGCTGATCTTTGTTATGGTAAGATGCGTGAGGGTAGGGTGGTGATTGTGGACATAATTTCACTTCTATTCAAATATCCGGCAACTTCTGGTATCCAGCATGTCGGCGGTCCCGTTGATGCTGGATAAGAGGGATTTTACTGTACATCCTTTCTGATTAAAAAAAAACATTCTAAGCAGAAAGAACAAATGAGGGAGGAAGATGATAAACACAAAAGGAGGTACCAGGAAGCTATTGCCACCCTTACAGATAAGAGACAAGACATGACCACCGAGGAGAACAAGATGTGGTGAGTTGTCTACAAGACTAATAAGGCCAGAGATTAGCACCAGATTACACGAAGAGATACCCAGGTGGCTATCACTGAATTAGTATACGAGGGAAGCATAGGTCACTGTTAGCAGATGACATGGACAACACGGACAGCTGGCACACCATAGGAAATGCTGCCTCCTTGTTCTGATTAGAAGATGCGATTACCAGAGTTACTTGAGAATGAACCTTATTGAAACTTGAGGGAAAATAAACTGTATGATCAAAACATGGGAAGATAAATATAGTTACTTGACAGTGAACCTTACAGAGTATAGGAAAATGAACCATATGATCAAAGAATGAGAAAATAAATATAGTTACTCGAAAATTAACCTTACTGAAAGTTACAGGAAAATGAACTGCATGACTGAAGTATTGGAAAATAAATCTTATAGCAATGGAACTCTTGTTGGGGCAAAAGGTTGCTCTAACATCATGTGTATATTATGAGGTGTAGGAGACAGGAATAGACAGAAGCAGACAGAGAAACAAGCTAGACAGAGCTGTCAGACCAGAGAGGGTCAAGATGGGCAAGCCACCTGTCACAGTACCAAGTAAGTAGAGCCAGACAGTTGTAATGCAGTCAGAATAAGATGTTGGTGTTATATATTGACAGAGAAGGATTGGGTAGGTGTAAGATGGGTTCCTCATTAAATATTAGTTGTGAGATTTGTGTAGAATCTGATTTATCATTGAGTATTAAATATGTGAAGTGATTTGAATTGGAAGTGTAATGTGAAGTGTTGAAGATATTTAATAGAATTTATTTCAAGAGAGATGAAACCATTTTTGTATTTTTTTGTTGTTGTTGGAAGTCATATATGATCATCTGAGTGTAAATATATGTAAATAATACAAGTTAAGTAAAAATTATAAAACAAAGCATTCCCTTGAACCCGCAAAAGCTAGTCTTACAGATTAGGGACACAGCAAAATTGTGCAACGTAGAAGCACAATATATATATATATATATATATATATATATATATATATATATATATATATATATATATATATATACACACACACACACACACACACACACACACATATATATATATATATATATATATATATATATATATATATATATATATATATATATATATATATATATATATATATATATATATATATATATATATATATATATATATATATACACACACACACACACACACACACACACACACACACACACACACACACATGTATATATTGTTATGACCAGATCCAGCTCCTCTCCCAGCTGCCACTCCTTTGGGTCAACTTTTCCCTAGACTACCTTTCTTGTAGCCTAGTGCAGGGCACAAACAATATGAATCCAGGCTGGTTACAAACAGCTATCAAGCCAACAGGGAACAAAGTATACACTGCCAGCTTCTTCCAATAACTGCAAAAAGACTCATCGAGTCACGTTCTAGGGAGCTCAGGCAGCGAAGACACCACAATATGAGGGTATAATACCCTGAGGACTATCTCCCATGTGACTAACCACCCACTGCCCAAAAGGATATTATATCACTATAAGCCTGAGATCAACTTGTCTTCAGTCCCTCTGATGACAGGCTCAAACTTCCTTAAAACTGGAGAGCCTGGAGAAAGAGATGGTTGAACATAGACCTCCACATGAACTAGTTCTCTGGCAAAGACAAGGGCACTAAGGACACATACAGTAACATTTAACAAACACAAGGACACTCAAAACACAGGGATTTCATTAAAAGGGGAGAGAACAGGTGCATGTTCATTTCACATTGGACACCAGGACAAACTAGAACTGCGCATGGAACCAATACTCACACACACATGAGTGGCAAGACACAGGGCAAATGATGCCCTTCCAAATAATATTTAGAGTCGCCCAGATCACAGCCTCCTGTAGGGCCAAATAACAACAAGTAGAGTGAGGCATAACACTATCATCTCCCATAGGTACTTTACAATTATGCCCCCTGTAATATTGCCTTAACACACCTGAAATGACTAGCTCTAACTGTATACCCTTTGCTTCTGCATGTCAGCTCACCACTGACTGGTGGGAGTGCATTGGTAGGAAGAGAGAAGAAAAGGAATGGGCAGGGATTTCCCATGAGAGAGAAGATACAGAGTATGGGGAGAGAAGTGAGAGGAGAATGGTTGCGGGTGAGAAACCTGGCCCACTCTGCATGCTATACTCAAAACTCACAGCACTCATGCTTAGTTTAAAACAAAGGCTAAGTTATAAAAATTACTGTGTGTTTATTTGGGGGCTTGTGAAATTTTATTACCTTATAAGGGAGGGCAACTCTTCTATTCATTATTTATCAACTACAGTTCTTGGGGATAAGAGGAAGTGAATGCAATTTTAAGGGGATTGAGTTCGGGTGGGTAACGCACAATTTTATAGAAATTATACATGGAACAGACATGAATTATCGCACACTGCCCACTCACTCTTTCCCTCTCTCTTTCTTTTCTCTCTATCTCTTCTTTCCATTCTTTCTCTCCTGCTTTCTCTTTCTTATATCTACTTCTATACTCTGTATAGCACTACTCATAATGATATACATGAGGAGCTGCTCAGGGAAATGCCCCAATGTGCCACATCTAAAAGTTATCAGAAAACATAGTTTTGGTTTTCATAAAAATAACTGTTAATTATGTAGATTCTGAGATACTGGTATCATTTTCATTTCTTAAATGAAGCTTGATATGCATACTTTTGTTTCTGTAAACAATACAGTGATTGTACTTTTTAATTATCATTGTAAATTAATTGTATTAGTATTGTAATAAAATACAATAAAGTTACTCAAAGCATTTCTTTTATTGTGACTCTGATCAGCTTTGTAAACTAATTGCATTAGTATTGTAATAAAATATAAAATTATTTCAAATAATTTTTTACTGTACTTTTTCATTAACTTTGTAAATTTATTGTATTAAAATTGTAATAAAATATGACGGAAAGTTATTCCAAGTAATTTTTATAAGTTATTGCCAAATTTTGAGTGCATTTTTTGTGGGATGACAAACACAATCATGATGGACACTGACACATATGTTTACATTCACTTATAAAAAGTAGAAACAAAAAAATTACATATAAGCACAATAATTTTGCATTCTAAAAAAAATACCTCTAGCAGCATCACAAGCAAGGGAAGTGGGGACAGAGCTGAGATACACATTGAGTGGCTGAGAGCAGTGCACAGCCACTGGTGCTAGCTTTCTACATCAATTCCCCATCAAGTATGTCCCACCCCTCAGTATTTACAGTACACTGGACCCATTCTATTATGACTTTCTTTAGGTAAGTCATCACCAGATATTTAAGTTTAAGTGCCTAAGGTTCTTTGTAGGAACTTTCAACTATGTTCCTAGATAAGCAAATTTCAGTATCCATACCTATAAAGTTAGAAATAGTGATTTCTATGACACACACACACACACACACACACACACACACACACACACACACATACACACAAGCAAAAAATATTCATGAATTTAAAGTTAAGCTGGATGCCTATAGATATGGAGACAGGACAGCACAAGCATAGTTCTTTTCCTGTAAAACACAACTAGGTAAATATATATATATATATATATATATATATATATATATATATATATATATATATATATATATATATATATATATATATATATATATATATATATATATATAGTGGAACCTCAGTCCTCAAACTTAACTTGTTCCTGAATGCCATTTGAAATCTGAAACATTAAAAAACAAACTATTTCACCAATGTAAAATGGATTAATCCATTCCCAGACACCAGTCTACACTGTCTTAAGGGCTTATGACAGATGCTCCCACAGCCAAGATGGCTGCTTCACAACATCTCCAGCTCAAATTATTTATACAAAAAGGATGTATTGAATAAACTTAGTGACACAGAACTCATCAAAAGATACTGTTTAGACCGATCTAGTGAGGCAAGATTTACAGGACACAGAAAGGAGCAACCCACTTACCGCCGAAATGAAGGTGATCATAAAACTTAGACATCTTGCTGCTGGGAAAAGCTACTGGAAAAATGCAGTTGTGCAGTAATGATGGTGTTGGGGGTCATTGAGAGAGCCAGAGGTGGCTTGGGATTACTCCTGAGTGCTGAAAACTGTTTGTTTACATCAAGGCTTTTCAACAGGATCACATTTTACCTTCTTCTGACTATAAGAAATTCTTTGACTGCTTAACTTCCAAAGTGGAGAACATTCTGACCCTCTTCCCTTTTGCAGAGATCTCCATTCTTGGAGACTTCATTGTTTACCACCAGCTTTGGCTTTCCTCTCCCTTCACTGACCATCCTGGTGAACTAGCCTTCAACTTTGCTATCCTCCATGATCTAGAGTAATTGGTGCAACACCCTACTTGTACTCTGCCCCAGTCAGAAATTTTAGAAAGATCAGAAGTCAGGCGTTCTGTGGCTTCCCTGCGTGATATGTTTACCTCCTGAAGGGTTGGACGTCTATGAAAAGACGTGGAAAAGTGCAGGGTGGTATCATCAGCATAGGAGTGGATAGGACAAGAAGTTTGGTTTAGAAGATCATTAATGAATAATAAGAAGAGAGTTGGTGACAGGACATAACCCTGAGGAACACCACTGTTAATAGATTTAGGAGAAGAACAGTGACCGTCTACCACAGCAGCAATAGAACGGTCAGAAAGGAAACTTGAGATGAAGTTACAGAGAGAAGGATAGAAACCGTAGGAGGGTAGTTTGGAAATCAAAGCTTTGTGCCAGACTCTATCAAAAGCTTTTGACATGTCCAAGGCAACAGCAAAAGTTTCACCAAAATCTCTAAAAGAGGATGACCAAGACTCAGTAAGGAAAGCCAGATCACCAGTACAGCAGCCTTGACAGAACCCATACCGGCGATCAGATAGAAGGTTGTGAAGTGATAGATGTTTAAGAATCTTCCTGTTGAGGATAGACTCAAAAACTTTAGATAGGCAGAAAATTAAAGCAATAGGACGGTAGTTTGAGGGATTAGAACGGTCACCCTTTTTAGGAACAGGTTGAATGTAGGCAAACTTCCAGCAAGAAGGAAAGGTAGATGTTGACAGACAGAGCTGAAAGAGTTTGACTAGGCAAGGTGCAAGCATGGAGGCACAGTTTCGGAGAACAATAGGAGGGACCCCATCAGGTCCATAAGCCTTCCGAGGGTTTAGGCCAGCGAGGGCATGGAAAACATCATTGCGAAGAATTTTAATACGTGGCATGAAGTAGTCAGAGGGTGGAGGAGAGGGAGGAACAAGCCCAGAATCGTCCAAGGTAGAGTTTTTAGCAAAGGTTTGAGCAAAGAGTTCAGCTTTAGAAATAGATGTGATAGCAGTGGTGCCATCTGGTTGAAGTAGAGAAGGGAAAGAAGAAGAAGCAAAGTTATTGGAGATATTTTTGGCTAGATGCCAGAAATCACGAGGGGAGTTAGATCTTGAAAGGTTTTGACATTTTCTGTTAATGAAGGAGTTTTTGGCTAGTTGGAGAACAGACTTGGCATGGTTCCGGGCAGAAATATAAAGTGCATGAGATTCTGGTGATGGAAGGCTTAAGTACCCTTTGTGGGCCACCTCTCTATCATGTATAGCACGAGAACAAGCTGTGTTAAACCAAGGTTTAGAAGGTTTAGGACGAGAAAAAGAGTGAGGAATGTACGCCTCCATGCCAGACACTATCACGTCTGTTATGCGCTCAGCACACAAAAACGGGTCTCTGACACGGAAGCAGTAGTCATTCCAAGGAAAATCAGCAAAATACCTCCTCAGGTCCCCCTACTGGCAGAGGCAAAACGCCAGAGGCACCTTTGCTTAGGGGGATCCTGAGGATGGATTGGAGTGATAGGACAAGATAAAGATATGAGATTGTGATCAGAGGAGCCCAACGGAGAAGAAAGGGTGACAGTATAAGCAGAAGGATTAGAGGTCAGGAAAAGGTCAAGAATGTTGGGCGTATCTCCAAGACGGTCAGGAATGCGAGTAGGGTGTTGCACCAATTGCTCTAGGTCATGGAGGATAGCAAAGTTGTAGGCTAGTTCACCAGGATGGTCAGTGAAGGGAGAGGAAAGCCAAAGCTGGTGGTGAACATTGAAATCTCCAAGAATGGAGATCTCTGCAAAAGGGAAGAGGGTCAGAATGTGCTCCACTTTGGAAGTTAAGTAGTCAAAGAATTTCTTATAGTCAGAGAAGTTAGGAGAGAGGTATACAGCACAGATAAATTTAGTATGAGAGTGACTCTGTAGTCGTAGCCAGATGGTGGAAAACTCGGAAGATTCAAGAGCGTGGGCACGAGATCAGGTTAAGTCATTGCGCACATAAACGCAGCATCCAGCTTTGGATCGAAAATGAGGATAGAGAAAGTAGGAGAAAACAGAAAAGGGGCTACTGTCAGTTGCCTCAGACACCTGAGTTTCAGTGAGGAAAAGAAGATGAGGTTTAGAAGAGGAGAGGTGGTGTTCTACAGATTGAAAATTAGATCTTAGACCGCAAATGTTGCAGAAGTTAATGAAGAAAAAGTTGAGGGGGATGTCAAGACACTTAGGGTCGTCGACAGAAAGGCAGTCCAACCTGGGGACATTTATGGTCTCCTCCCCAGATGGGGACTCCGAGGCTGGTGTAGGAGTCGCCATGATGATTTTAAAATTTTTGAGTGAAGGGTGTGGGTGTTATTAGGTGCTTGTAGTTTTGTGTGGAGGAAGAGAGTTGTCTTTAGAGGGCAGGCTGTGACTGCCCCCTTGTGTTGTGAGACACAAAGGGAAACGTTCAGTGAGGTCACAGCTGGGTTTAATGATAAGTTCACAGCACCCCCTGAACAGTGCTTTAGACCTCACTGGCAGTAATTATCGTTTCGGCAAGTGTCTACTGCCTCCTCCAAAACTTTAGAAAGGCAAGAAATTAAAGCAATAGGACTGTAGTTTGAGGGATTAGAATGGTCATCCTTTTTTAGGGACAGGCTGAATGTAGGCAAACTTTCTGCAAGAAGGAAGGGTAGATGTTGATAGACAGAGTTGAAAGAATTTGACTAGGCAAGGTGCAAGCACAGAGGCACAGTTTCATTGAACAATAGGAGGGAGTCCATCAGGTCCAAAAGCCTTCCAAGGGTTTAGGCCAATGAGACCATAGTAAATATCACTGCAAAGGATTTTAATGGGTAGAATGAAGTAGTCAGAGGGTGGAGGAGAGGGAGGAACAAGCTCTGAATCATCCAAGGTAAAGTTTTTAGCAAAGGTTTGAGTGAAGAGTTCAGCTTTAGAAATAGATTAGATGGCAGCGGTGCCATCAGCTCGAAATAAAGGAGGGAAAGATGAAGAAGCAAAGTTATTGAAGATGTTTTTGGGGAGGTGCCAGAAGTCATAAGAGGAATTAGATCTTGACAGATTTTGACACTTGCTGTTAATGAAGAACAGGCACTTGTTTAGATCATGGTGATACAGGTTGGTCCAGTTGGACAAAGTCTGTGTTAACTTGTGCTTTACAGGAAATGAACAGGTCAGACTTGATTATATTTACACTGTTTATGTATATGTACATATATAGAACTTATTTGTCAATATGATATAGAACTAAATTTTGATGTGTAAAAAAAAAAAAAAAAAGAAAAAAATAGGCATTTTTTTTTGTTTTTATTTTTATTTTTGTTTTTTTTATTGGGGGTGAGTTTTTTAATGCCAACCCTCCTCATGGTCTCATACTACACTTCAGGAACCTTGTCACTGGTTTACCTCTGTTGCTTCATTATGAGACTGCTCCCTACTTCACAGCTACTCTAATCCTGAGACCACAGCAGATGCAGGGTACTTCCTATAGAGTGTCCCACACTCCAACTATGTCCATACACTAATGGGCACCACACCCCCTCCCAAGAGTTGACAAGACCGCATCATTTTCATGCACTCACCACTGTTACTCTCCATTCACTTCTTCACACACAATTGCTTTCTTGCCTTGATAAGTCTGTATACACTTATGTTTATATAAAAAGAAATATTTACTCACCCTCTCTAGTTCTGCAACCTTTTGCATGCGTCCATCCAACTCTCTCCGGATAGCTGCAGCTTGTTCATCTTGGCTGTCCAGCTGGTAATATAAACAAGGATAGTCAAAGGTAAGAAGGCAATGAAAAATAGAACACCAACCTAATTTTCTTCCAACTCACTTTGACTTTACTCTTAGACCTCATACCTAACTCCTCTAACTATTGAAAATTCTTCAGCTATTTAACTTTCAAAGTGGAGCACATCCTGATTCACTTCCCTTTTGTGAAGATATCCATTCTTGGAGATCTCAGTGTTCACCACCAGCTTTGGTTATCACCTCCCTTCACTGACCAATCAAATGAGCTTATGTTAAACTTTGCTATCCTTCATGACCTAAAGCAATTAGTGTAACACCCTCTCCATCTTGAAGATATGACCAACATTCTCGATCTTTTCCTAACATCTAATTTTGTTACTGTCTTCTCTTTTGGGCTCCTCCTATCTTAACCTCATATTTGTACCTTGCCCTGTCACTCCAAATCCTCTTCAAGATCCTCCAGAGCAAAGGTGCCTCTGATGTTTTGCCTCCATTAATGAGAGAGACCTGAAGAGGCATTATTGTGATTTACGACTGAATAATTACTGCTTCCATGTAAGGGAACCATCTCTGTATTCCTGAGTCAAGTACACATGACTAATTCATCTCCATGTTGTTAATAAAGTCTGGTTTGGCATAAATATGGAATTATAAAATTCAAATACATATTTTTTTTTTTTAGTTCAGGACAATAGTATATAAATAAAAATAAAAACTAAGAAACCAAGTGATGGGTAAGATGGCCCCACCAGCACAGCAGCAGCAGCAAAAGCCAGACTTGGAAACTAGACTAACAGAATCCAGATATCATATATAGAGGCAGGGCAAACTAAGAACTGAGGAACATATGAGCATAAAAAACAATGGGGAGAACACAATCAAATATACCAACACCATTTATCTAATTTCAAAAGGAAAACCATATAACCTATAACTCTCACATTCTCTACATAATTACCTATTCAAAGGAGGATTGGTGTTGCTATTTTTGCTCCAATATACATGTTTGTCATTAAAACCTAACTTTTCTTTTTATGATCTTAAAAATAACTATTATTGATACATGCTACATCAGAACATATATACTTCAAACAGGAATTAATAATTTCTAAAATATTTTCCACAACATATTTTGCCTAACATGGATTACTTGAGAAGTTTTTTCATGTATTATTCAGCTGATCACAAAAATACATAGTTAAATCACATAGTAAATGATAGAGTAGGGAAGTACAAAGTACCCACCTGAAGTGCATTGAACAGCAGCTGGTGCTCAAATTTCTTGATGCCTAAGATTTGCTGAAACATGTCAAAGAGTTGCTCTTTAGGCATAATGAGCTCACTGTTGAGCGGTTGCTGCATCCGACCTGGCCTCTTGCTGTCTTCTTCACCTGCTGAATCAAGAATAATCTAATCAATCCTTTGAACTAAAGCAGTGTGTGACTGAACAGCAGAAGAAAGGAATTCTGAAATTTGATCCAGTAACTGAAAACATACAAACTTGAATGACAACACTGGAGGCAGGTTATTTTTAGGTAACAGTAACATGATTCTGAAGCCACACAGGGTACTCATCACCAGCCAGTATTAACTTTGCTTCATTACACAATCAACCAGTATTAACTTTGATTCATTACACAATCTCAGTGTTCTGTATTACTGCTCAAGACAAAACATTTTGTAGGGACAATGAAAATAGCCTCTCCCTGGACATGAAGGCAGAAACCTGTGGCACCACCTCAGTCTTAACAGAGGTGGATGTCAGTGTAGAAGGCAAGTCAAACAAAAATTGTCACTAAAGCAACAAGATCACATATATTGATGTTGATAAATTGAGGTAGAAGAGCTTCAAATTGATATATTGTTGCAAAATGGATAACAAGAGAAATTACCAGTATAGCTTGGATGATGGCTCATTATGAATAACTATGACTATGGGTAATATCTACGTGCTTAAAATGTCAAATGGAATGAAAATCAAACACTGATTAGAGCTGCAAAATATACTGGAAGTATTTAGGCATATGAACAAAAGTTAATCATTAGCACTGATAAACAATGTAATTTAGAAGACCAAAGCAATATGAAAAAATAACTAGGTCACACAAATCAAGACTGGATAGAGCAAGTAGCCAAAAAGGTGTGCAAGATGGGAGATATCAATGCTCCCTGATAAAGTAATCCTATCATCACCCAATGGAGATATTTGTACAAGGGAGAGAAATTAAAGCACATAACCAAGAAATGTACATCTAAAACTACATAGATCCTTAAAGGAAGAATATGAATATCAATAGTTAAGAAGAAAAATCAATTTATCTACTGCAAAAAATGAGAATAATAATTAAAAATAGAAACTATAGATATAACACATATCTAGCATAAATATTCATAATCATCAGAAATTAGAGGAGAGGGATGGCTTGACTTTACTTATGAAGAAACACAAGAAATGAAAGCAGATGCTTAGTCACAGTTTTTTGTGATCATCACAGGGAGCAAACCTTCCACCACCAACAACAATTTTGTTGTGACAAAACACTTTTGTGTCTTTATATTATTACTATACTTCTTAATGTCTCTTCTACAGTTAACTTTCTTCAACTTCTTATTGTGTCCCCTTGTACTCTGTGTGTCTAGATTTATAAAACCTTCTTTGTCCACATTTTCCATACCATTTTATCATTCTATAAATGTTTATTAAATCTCCCCTCTCTCTCTCTCTCTCTCTCTCTCTCTCTCTCTCTCTCTCTCTCTCTCTCTCTCTCTCCTATTTTCAAGAGTAGGAATTTCCAGCATTCTTAATCCCTCTTCATAGGTTGATTTACTCAACTCCAGAACCATCTTAGTGACTGCTCTTTGTACTCTTTCTAATTTTATAATATTCCTCTTTGTATGAGGAGACCAAACCACTGCCATATATTCCAATCTTGGTCTTATCATGGAAATCAACAACTTTTTTTATAATTTCTTTATCCAAATATGAGAATGCCATTCTTACTCTTTTTAACAAATTCATCATCTCTCCAGTAATTTTATCAATGTGTCTGTCCAGAGTCAAATTTTCAGTAACTGTTACTCCCAAATCCACTTCCTCTTTTGACTCCTTTAACTTCACACCATCCATCTCATAATGATATTGTATTCTTTTCTTACTCTTACTAAACTCCATTACTTTACATTTACTTAACTGAATTCCATTTACCAAGATTTACTCCATTTATTTATCTTATTTAAATCATCTTGCAGTACTATACAGTCATTTACATTTTCTACCCTTCTCATCAGCTTAGCATCATCTGCAAATAAGTTCATATAACTAACTATTTCTTCATTTTATGTCATTCACATATATTACAAACATTATCGGTCCCAACACTGACCCCTATGGGACACCAACAGTTACTTTCAGCCAAGATGAATTTTGGTCTTGTATTACAGTTCTCATCTCTCTACCATCCAGATAATCCTTCATGCACTCCAACAGTCTTCCTCCAGTTTCTTCATAATTTTTTATCTTCCATAGCAATCTTCAGTGTGGTACTTTGTCAAATGCCTTCTTCAAGTCTAAGTAGACACCATCCACCCATTTGTCTCTCTCCTGCACAATATTGACTATCCTAGTCAAGGACACTGATCTATAATTTAGTGAATTTTTCTTATTTCCTCCTTTATATATTGATGTAATATTTGGTCTCTTCCAATCTTTTGGTACTCTTCCTTGTGATAGTGATGTCACTGCTAGACTGTGAATTTTATCAGCCAGTTGTTCTTTACATTCCTTCAATATCCAGTTTGATACTCCATCTGGACCAGTTGCTTTATTTATTTCAAGTTCTTCCATCATCTTAAGTATTTCTTCATAACTGACTGGGACTGTACTTAGTATATTCCTCACCAACTTATCCCTTCCAGCATCAAACTCCCCTTCCACAGTAAACACTGATCTGAAACTATTCATAACATCTGCCATGTCCTGTGCATCATCATAGATTTTTCCTTCAACATTCAATCTTGATACACCTTCCTTCTTTTTCATCTTCCCATTAATATATCTACAGAATAGTTTGGGTTAATTTATACAATTATCTAATATATCTCTTTCATAGTTTCTTCTCTCCATTCTTACTATCTCAATGTACTTGCTTCTAGCATCAATATATTCCTCCTATCTGCTCTCAGTTTTCCTCTTCTTCTATCTATCCCAAGCATTTGTGTGTGTGTGTGTGTGTGTGTGTGTGTGTGTGTGTGTGTGTGTGTGTGTGTGTGTGTGTGTGTGTGTGTGTGTGTGTGTGTGTGTGTGTGTGTGTGTGTATTTACCTAGTTGTATTGTACAGGATATGAACCAAAGCTCATTTTGTCTTGTCTCCATAACCATATTTATCTTGTTTCCCTTTAAACATGTGTACACTGTTTGCCACAACCACCTCTTCCTTCAAATCATTCCAGGTTTCAATAGTTCTACACCAGAAGCTGCATTTCTTGATGTCATATGAACAGCCACTCTTCTTTATTTTCTTCCCATGCCCCCTCATTCATCTCTCTCCCTCCTCCATCTGTGGTATCAAGTAATTTTTGTCTATTCTTTCTATATTGTTTACTAATTTGTACATTGTTATCAGGCCTTCTTTTTCTCTTCTCTCTTGCAGTGTTAGTAAACTCATCTCTTGAAGTCTTTCTTCATGGTTTAAGTCTTTCAATTCTAGTACCATCTTTGTCACTATCCTCTGTATTCTTTCCAGTTTCCATATATCTTTTTATCTCTGTGGAGCCCAAACTACTACTGCATATTCCAATTTAGGACATATGCTTGTTATAATTTTCTTCATCATTTATTTATCTAAATAGTTAAACACCACATTAATGTTTGTTAACAAGCTGTATGTAGAGCCGAATATAATCTTTATTTGTCTTTCAGGTGATAGTGTGCTGTGGATCATTACTCCCAAACATATTATACCAAAAGAAGTAGTAAAGTGAATAACTTGAAATATGCTTCTGAAGAAGAGTGAGAGGACAGAGTAGGATAACAGCTACAACTCTGACAAATTCAACAGCTAAAAACAAGATGACTAAGAATCATCTAAATATCTAAATACTCAACATCTCAAGAATGAGTGATTTTCAAAGGTTATTAGACACTATATTATTGACCAGAATACTACAAATACATGTAGATTTAACTCAAATGAAAACACTGCAATTAAGATACTATTTTTGTGTTTAATGATAATAGCTCTTAAATTGTGTGCAGTCTTAGTATACAGTTTTCAACAATAACAGTGCTAGGAAAACTAGGCTTATTAATCATTGCCATCGGCAAGGAACATCAGCAGCAGTGAGAGCAGTAACACAGAAAAGGTCATTCTGTATCCTTACCTTTAATTATCATGTCAAACTTGGCCATCCAGGAGGTGAGCACAGTCTCCTTACTGAGACCATCAATTTCCGGGAGGGACCTGTAGGGAGAGAACAGAGGCACCATAAGACATGTGACCCCTACTATGCTATAGGGATGACAAAGACATACAAAGCAAATTAATCTGTACAAATCAAATTGATGTGATGTTATTCAGTGTGTCTGTTTCCATTCTCTGATTACTGTATTTCCCGGCGTCAATAAAAATGTCTTGGAGAAAGTTACGTTTTCATAGGCTCATCCTAAGCAAGGTTATCTATGTTTGACAGTAATCTGAACTCCTCAGTATGGCCTCACAATGAGGTGCATAAATTATAATTGGTTAAAGTAGTACATAAATTAAAGTTTTAAAAAATCTAGGCATTAACAAAAACCTATTTCCATATGGGTAGTCAAAGGAGGAGGCAGTAGACACCTGCTGAAACGATAATTACTCCCAGTGAGGTCTAAAGCACTGTTCAGGGGGTGCTGTGAACTTATCATTAAACCCAGCTGTGACCTCACTGAACGTTGTGTTTGTGTCTCACAACACAAGGGGGCAGTCACAGCCTGCCCTCTAAAGACAACTCTCTTCCTCCACACAAAACTACAAGCACCTAATAACACACACACCCTTCACTCAAAAATTTCAAAATCATCATGGCGACTCCTACACCAGCCTCGGAGTCCCCATCTGGGGACCCCAGGTTGGATTGCCTTTCTGTTGATGACCCTAAGTGTCTTGACACCCCCCTTCAACTTTTTCTTCATTAACTTCTGCAACATTCGCAGTCTAAGATCTAATTTTCAATCTGTAAAACACCACCTCTCTTCTTCTAAGCCACCTCATCTTTTCCTCACTGAAACTCAGGTGTCTGAGGCAACTGACAGTAGCCCCTTTTATGTTCCCTCCTACTTTCTCTATCCGCATTTTCAATCCATAGCTGGATGTTGCATTTATGTGCACAATGACTTAACTTGCTCTCGTGCCCACGCTCTTGAATCTTCTGAGTTTTCCACCATCTGGCTACGACTACAGAGTCACTCTCAAATTAAATTTATCTGTGCTGTATATCTTTCACCTAATTCCTCTGACTATAAGAAATTCTTTGACTACTTAACTTCTAAAGTGGAGCACATTCTGACCCTCTTCCCTTTTGCAGAGATCTCCATTCTTGGAGACTTCAATGTTCACCACCAGCTTTGGCTTTCCTCTCCCTTCACTGACCATCCCGGAGAACTAGCCTTCAACTTTGCTATCCTCCACAACCTAGAGCAAATGGTGCAACACCTTACTCGTATTCCTGACCATCTTGGAGATACGCCCAACATTCTTGAACTTTTCCTGACCTCTAATTCTTCTGCTTATGCTGTCACCCTTTCTTCTCCATTGGGCTCCTCTGATCACAATTTCATATCTCCTATCGCCCCAATCCCTCCTCAGGATCCCCCTAAGCGAAGGTGCCTCTAACGTTTTGCCTCTGCTAGTTGGGTGGACCTGAGGAGGTATTTTGCTGATTTTCCTTGGAATGACTACTGCTTCTGTGTCAGAGACCCATCTTTGTGTGCTGAGCGCATAACAGAGGTGATAGTATCTGGCATGGAGGCATACATTCCTCACTCTTTTTCTCGACCTAAATCTTCCAAACCTTGGTTTAACACAGCTTGTTCTCGTGCTATACATGATAGAGAGGTTTCTCACAAAAAGTACTTGAGCCTTCCATCACCAGAATCTCATGCACTTTATATTTATGCCCGGTACCATGCCAAGTCTGTTCTCCAACTAGCCAAAAACTCCTTCATTAACAGAAAGTGTCAAAACCTTTCAAGATCTAACTCCCCTCATGACTTCTGGCATCTAGCCAAAAATATCTCCAATAACTTTGTTTCTTCTTCTTTCCCTCCTATATTTCAACCAGATGGCACCACTGCTATCACATCTATTTCTAAAGCTGAACTCTTCGCTCAAACCTTTGCTAAAAACTCTATCTTGGATGATTCTGGGCTTGTTCCTCCCTCTCCTCTGCCCTCTGACTACTTCATGCCACCTATTATAATTCTTCACAATGATGTTTTCCATGCCCTTGCTGGCCTAAACTCTCGGAAGGCTTATGGACCTTGTTCTCCAAAACTGTGCCTCCATGCTTGCATCTTGCCTAGTCAAACTCTTTCAGCTCTGTCTGTCAACATCTAACTTTCCTTCTTGCTGGAAGTTTGCCTACATTCAACCTGTTCCTAAAAAGGGTGACCGTTCTAATCCCAAAAACTACAGTCCTATTGCTTTAATTTCCTGCCTATCTAAAGTTTTTGAATCCATTCTCAACAGGAAGATTCTTAAACATCTATCACTTCACAACCTTCTATCTGATTGCTGGTATGGGTTCTGTCAAGGCTGCTGTACTGGTGATCTTCTGGGCTTCCTTTTTTTTTTTTTTTTTTTTTTTTTTTATGTAGGAAGGATACTGGCCAAGGGCAACAAAAATCTAATAAAAAAATGCCCACTGAAATGCCAGTCCCATAAAAGGGTCAAAGCAGTGGTCAAAAATTGGTGGATAAGTGTCTTGAAACCTCCCTCTTGAAGGAATTTAAGTCATAGGAAGGTGGAAATACAGAAGCAGGCAGGGAGTTCCAGAGTTTACCAGAGAAAGGGATGAATGATTGAGAATACTGGTCTCTGTAACTTCATCTCAAGTTTCCTTTCTGACCGTTCTATTGCTGCTGTGGTAGACGGTCACTGTTCTTCTCCTAAATCTATTAACAGTGGTGTTCCTCAGGGTTCTGTCCTGTCACCCACTCTCTTCTTATTATTCATTAATGATCTTCTAAACCAAACTTCTTGTCCTATCCACTCCTATGCTGATGATACCACCCTGCACTTTTCCACGTCTTTTCATAGACATCCAACCCTTCAGGAGGTAAACATTTCATGAAGGGAAGCCAAAGAATGCTTGACTTCTGATCTTTCTAAAATTTCTGACTGGGGCAGAGCAAACTTGGTATTGTTCAATGCATCAAAAACTCAATTCCTCCATCTATCAACTTGACACAACCTTCCAGACAACTATCCCCTCTTCTTCAATGACACTCAATTGTCCCCCTCTTCTACACTGAACATCCTTGGTCTGTTCCTTACTCATAATCTGAACTGGAAACTTCACATCTCATCTCTAACTAAAACAGCTTCTATGAAGTTAGGCATTCTGAGACGTCTCCACCAGTTTTTCTCACCCCCACAGCTGCTAACTCTGTACAAGGGCCTTATCCATCCATGTACGGAGTATGCTTCGCATGTCTGGGGGATTCCACTCATACTGCTCTTCTAGACAGAGTGCAATCAAAAGCTTTTCGTCTCATCAACTCCTCTCTTCTAACTGACTGTCTTCAGCCTCTCTCTCACTGCCACAATGTTGCATCTCTAGCTGTCTTCTACCGCTATTTTCATGCTAACTGCTCTTCTGATCTTGCTAACTGCATGCCTCCCCTCCTCCCACAGCCTTGCTGCACAAGACTTTCTTCTTTCTCTCACCCCTATTCTGTCCACCTCTCTAATGCAAGAGTTAACCAGTATTCTTAATCATTCATCCCTTTCTCTGGTAAATTCTGGAACTCCCTGCCTGCTTCTGTATTTCCACCTTCCTATGACTTGAATTCCTTCAAGAGGGAGGTTTCAAGATATTTATTCATTAATTTTTGACTACTGCTTTGACCCTTTTATGGGACTGGCATTTCAATGGGCATTTTTTTTATTGGATTTTTGTTGCCCTTGGTCAGTGTCCCTCCTACAAAAAAAAAAAAAAAAAAAAAAAAAAAAAAAAAAAAGGCAGGTCAGTGGTATTTTACATGTGTATCAACAATGCCAGTATTTTCACTCTCTATTACTAATTACGGCCGACAGCCCGACACATGCGGATGGCGCAAGGCAGGGGTTTGGTTATGTTTAAGAAAACTGATCGTACCACTCTCTGCAATGATTTATAACAATACCTTATGTCGCAAAGAAGAACATTATTTACTTATAATTATCAATCTTTATTGTTGTATTTATGAAAAGAAAAAAAAATGCTGAGCATCATGTGGTGGGAGGGTCTGCACACAGGAAAGTCTGCGCATGTGCGAGCAGTCTCACCTCGTGATTGGTGTGAGAAGTCTTGCCTTATGATTGGCTGCCACCTTCTCATCAGCTAACCTAACCTAACTAATCTAACCTAACGGAAATAATGTGTTATAATAAATAAGAGACCCTATCCAGTAATTTGGTACAGGGTGCTTGGGTTAAAGTTGGGTTAAGGTTAGGTTAGGTTAGTTAGGTTAACTGATGAGAAGGTGGCAACCAATCACGAGGCGAGACCACGCACATGCACAGAGAGTGTGAGGGGATTTTCCTGCGTGCAGGCCCTCCTGTTGTGGTACGTACAGCCATTTTGCCATTATGTTGACACACTTCTAAAAGCCATTAGCAGCGCTAAGACAGGTGAACCCAGTATTAGGATCATTTTATAGTTGTCCATAGGAGTATAAGGTCGACCATAACAGTTTCTGACGGAGTTATGTCTGAAATGCACGGTGTGTGATTGAGAGGGAAGTAACAGCAAACTTGATTGAAGATTTTTTTTCCAGCTGGCCAACTTTTGTGTAAAATTCAGTTGGCTGGTGGAGGTGGACCTTATGGTATGACCACTCCACCAGGGTGGTACCCTGGTGGAGGTACCAATCCTGACCAGTACATATCATCATGGGGTGACGTGCTGCCTGGCACACATGACCTCGCTCATGCTGGCGCCAACACTCACCTGACTCTCTTTTCCACGTTGTGTTTGAAGACTTCCCTTAGGTCATGCTGGGAGCAGGCACCGGAAGTCACCATGGAAGCGAGGCGCTCGTTCTTGAGGAAGATCTCATAATAACTCTGCACGGCGTTGATGAAGGCTTCGTCTGCTGCTATCTGCAGCTCTCCTTTCAGAAAGCTCTGTGGAAAGGACAAAGTGAGTATCAATAATTATTGCTAGGCTTATTAATTTACTTCATCTACCAATTACAGTAGTAACTATTCTCTCTCTCTCTCTCTCTCTCTCTCTCTCTCTCTCTCTCCTCTCTCTCTCTCTCTCTCTCTCTCTCTCTCTCTCTCTCTCTCTCTCTCTCTCTCTCTCTCCTTTCACATTTTCATTCTCCACCTCAGTGTTTTCATTCCACCTTCCTCTTTCCCATACTACCAACACCAGGTTAACGTTAAAGCTTTTCCTGTCTTCTCCTTCCACCTTCCTCGCCACCCCTTCCCTACATGCTGCTATCCTCCATCTGTTATCTTTCTTCTTATCTTCATTCCTCACATTAACTTCCTCATTTATCATTTTCTTTCTGTTAAGTTTTGTTCTCTTCACTTTATATCTTCTTACAACTATCTTTCTGCCTTCCTTTCTACATGATTTAGTACACGGGTCCGTCTTCAAAATTTCCCTCTGCCACTCCACTTCCACAGTCTCCCCCTTTTCCCCCATTCCATCTTGTGTCGTTTTTCCCTTCCTTCTTCCATTTATCATTATTCTCACAAACCCAACATGGGGAGAGAGGGAGAGAGAGAGAGAGAGAGAGAGAGAGAGAGAGAGAGAGAGAGAGAGAGAGAGAGAGAGAGAGAGAGAGAGAGAGAGAGAGAGAGAGAGAGAGAGAGAGAGAAATGACATACAGGGAAAAACACATATCTTGATAGTAAGATATTTTTCCACAAACTTCTGATTTCTCTTTGTTCCTCTTGTTCTGATCTCTCTCTTAACTTTCTTACAGTTCTAGAAATACATAATTCAGTCTACATATTTTGGTTTCATCGTCTCTTTAAATGTTCTTGTTCTTTAATCTTTCTTTACGACATTCTGCTTTGCTTTCATTTTTTTCTTGTCTCTGTTTCACCAGCAACGCCCAGGTCACTCGCTAGTCACATATGTTCCCTTTCATTCATCATACAAAGCATCTACCTGTACTGAACGAAAAAAAAAAAAAAAACCTTTTCTGTAATAAAAATCCACTGTCCTTTGTTACTTTTAATTGGTATTGTTCTTTCCCATTCATTACAAGATACATCCCCTTCATTATCTGAAAACTCCACTGCCTTTCACCAAACTTAGCTTTTCCAATTCATTAAACACATCGCGCTCTCCCTTCGGTAATAAGAAAAGTTTCCTTTCCTTTATTAGATCACATCTTCACTTCTTTATTAATCACAAACCACGCCTTTTTAAATTACTAGTTAAACATTCCATTACCCTAATTACAAACACTACCCCATTTATAATTAAAGATTAAACCTACTAACACTAAAAGAAAACACCTTTCACGGAACTAACTTTGCTCTCCCTCTCACTTCGTTATGTGGAAGGGATAGACGGGAAGAATCGGTGGGCCGGAAGAGATTTATGGAGACAATTTTTTAGCTCGGTGGAGAGAGAGAGAGAGAGAGAGAGAGAGAGAGAGAGAGAGAGAGAGGGAGAGAGAGAGAGAGAGAGAGAGGAGAGAGAGAGGAGAAGAGAGAGAGGAGAGAGAGAGAGAGAGAGAGGAAAAAGGAAATATACGGAAAAAAATGGAGGAGCACAACACAGGACGAGAGATGCAAAACTGTATATCATTTCAAAAGACGTCCTGGTCACGAGTCCTAATTGGTCCACTGCTGTCCTGCCTCCCTCTGGACCCTGAGACAATGCAGCGGGTGACGCAATCATCAACACATTGGAAAACTCGGAAATCCATATTTAATTAGCGAGCGTCCAGGTATTTCCATAATTACACGTACGTACAAAGACTGAATAATTAGCACGCAGCAGATACTCATCGATCCCGCCGCCAGAGATTTATTAAAGGAATATGCACCGCCATTATAACTGATCAGAGCCTCAATAACCCAAATACGAAAACTGCTGTCCGTGGGGGGTGTACAGAGCATTTTGTTTGAGCTCTCATTGTGGTGGTGGTGGTTGTGGTGGTGGTGATAGTAGAAGTAGTAGTAGTAGTAGTAGTAGTAGTAGTAGTAGTAGTAGTAGTAGTAGTAGTAGTAGTAGTAGTAGTAGTAGTAGTAGTAGTAGTAATAGCAGCAGCAGCAGCAGCAGCAGCAGCAGCAGCAGCTTATAAAACAGCCATCTCTCATTACCCAGTGCTCGGTCAGCGGCACGTCTTCCCTCCTCGGTGACTAGTGCCAGGAGACGAGGCGAGGAAATCTAACTTTTTCTTTTTTATCACGAGTGGAGACCAGCGCTTCCTAGGTACACTATTTTTACTTCTCTCTGTGTAATTATTCTCTCACTCTCTCTCTCTCTCTCTCTCTCTCTGCTTCACTTATTCTTTTTATATCCCTTCATTTCTTAGTAGAAGGCAATTTTTTAGTTCTAAGATGGTTTGAAAAAATTATCTCAATTTTTTTGTCGATGTTCTCCTCAGAATATACTCTTTATTATGTAAATGATAAAAAAGCTAGACAGTTTTATATTACAAGAGACTATCATGCTTTTTTCACCCCCTTCTCTCTCTCTCTCTCTCTCTCTCTCCTCTCTCTCTCTCCTCTCTCTCCTCTCTCTCTCTCCTCTCTCATTTACACAGTAGTCGCCCATCCATTCTCCTCATCCCGTCTTCATCTCCCCGTGGCCATCACTCTATCCCTTCACTCTCCCTTCCACCACAAAACTGCTGCCTCCCTTTCGCCGCGCTGTGGTCAGACTCACATCGTCACGATGGTAAAAAGTGACGGTAAAAGTGTTTCGTACAGCTTTATAAACCTCGAAAACTGTGGTGCATGTGATTCCCGTCCCCCCCCCTTCTCTCTCTCTCTCTCTCTCTCTCTCGACGAATGGATATAAACGAAACTAACAGCGATAGATTCTAAGAGGAAAGAATCAAAACTTTATAAATCTCACGGGACCGTATTTCGCGATAGATAGGACAAATGTGGATATAAAGGAAGAAAGGAGTCATAAAATTTAGCGAGTTACTGTCAGAAAGTTACATTAGTTGGAATAGAACGTGGGGGTGCCGGTGGTTGAAATCAGATCGTCCCTCGAGAAAAAAAAAACTTGAGAAATACAGACAGTTACGTAACTACCCAAGGTTGACGTGATGCTGGCAGTCAGTGTGAAGAAGTTTCTAATCATTGTAATCTTTTCTGATTGCGTTTTATTGAGACTAAATATTTTTCCTGATGCACAAAAGGAACACACCACACCAAGAAAGAAGAAAGGAAGGAAGGTTAAAGGGAGCAAGTTTCGCGTAATAGAATAAGGCGTGTCTTAGATGACTGTTCTGTTTCCAAAGTTAAGAGCTTCATGTGTGGTGTTGATGTTTGAACGACGCAGACCTCCCGGAAACACACACACACACACACACACACACACACACAAAAAAAAAAAAAAAAAAAAGGTACGGAGAGAGAGAGAGAGAGAGAGAGAGAGAGAGAGAGAGAGAGAGAGAGAGAGAGAGAGAGAGAGAGAGAGAGAGAGAGAGAGAGAGAGAGAGAGAGAGAGAGAGAGAGAGAGAGAGAGAGAGTGTTAGCCCCTGCAAAACTGTCATAAGTTATACTGTCTAATCAAAAGCAAAAGACATAGGATAGTGAAGGCAAAGGCTCCTCATCACCCACTAGAACTTTGAGTCGTGGCTGGCTTAGCCATTTGGGGATCTACAGAGTTTTTGCCCTCATGTGTTAACCCTCATGTGTTTGTTTGTTATAAACCTAGCCGTCTAATCTAATGTAAGAGAAATTGGAGAACAAAGGCAACTGTCCTCTACCCTCCGCTCCCTTGAGATGTGGCTGGCAGGAAAGAAAGAGAAACTTTAATGTGTATGTGCTCTATATTATTATTTCTTTAAAATGAAATGTTCAGTGATTTATTATTCGCATGAATTCCAATGTGAAATATACAGGTCCGAGTCGATGCTCATTTGTTAGAAGGGCTTGTAGGCTGCAAGCGTCACCCACATTCCCGACGCAGCCACACACACACACACGGACAGGCGGGTGACCGAAGGTAAATATATCATTATTATAGTAGAAAATGAATGTCATAGCACCAAGTTGATTGTATATGTTACTTATAAGTATTATAGGTAACATATGTGAGTACTTTTATACCAATGTGCATGATATTATGTGAGGAACCGAGACCGAGGAATTGTTCGCATTTTTTACAAGTATCTCTGCATCATCAATAAAAATAGAAGAGGCCGTCTTTCCTCGACCCTCCAATCACAGGCTAGATCAGTGCAACAGATCACCTGCTGCTGGAGACGACTTATCGGTGCCTACAATGATCATTTCGAGATATTTCGTGTTTCCGTGGACTCTGATACTGCTGACGAAAGAGAAGGAAGAGGGTAGTGAGAACTGGGAATACTGGAGAGATGCTGCACGTAAATAGTGCGAGTGGGAAGAAATAAGGTTGTGGAGTTGGTACAGGCGGACGGAATATTTATATGGAAAAAAAGTGTAGAAGCAAACACGAATGGTAACAATCTCGCGTAGAGGGAAAAAAGTCATTCACTCTGCGCCCTTGAGATGTGGCTGGCAGGAATGGGAGAAAGCCTACCACGACTATTTGGAGGTTTCTCGTGCATCCTTTGACTCAGACACTGCTGACACTGCTCAAATCAAATAAATCACAGTTACTAAGACACTAATGGAAAAAAAAGCTACCCTATCAAAGGCACGTACACATTCCTTCTCCTGTAACATGTTATTCGCAAATCACTTTCTCTAGTAATACTGTAAAGTAAGGAATTAGGTGGAGGAGTGAGAACATCCATCTTCTGTAGACTCGCTAAGCTTGTCTCCGCTCATTACTTATTTATGACGGGGAGACCAGGTCATTAATGTAACAGCTCTTTAATTCCCTGTGATTAATATATCGGACCTTTTAGTACCAAAGCCTGGAGTATATTAGAGCACAGGGACTATGTTATAATGTGCAACTTAGGGAAGGGAAAAAGGAGGAGGAGGAGGAGGAGGAGGAGGAGGAGGAGGAGGAGGAGGAGGAGGAGGAGGAGGAGGAGGAGGAGGAGGAGGACGACGACGACGACGACGACGACGACGACGACGACGACGACGACGACAACACAAACGAAAAAAAATGTAAAAAACACGAAAAGGAGAATGAAAAAAAGAAATGAGAAAAAGGAAAAGAAGAAAAAACAAGAAAAAGAAGAAGAGTAACCACCCGACGCCCTAAAAACAAAGCCAACCAACCAACCAAACAACCAACCCAGCTCCTAATCACACCACAATACACCAAATACAATCCCACTACACTACACTCCCAACATGCCCCTCCTCCCTTCCCTGCACACCAGCCCTCCTTCCCTCCCTCTCAACGCGTCCTCACTCCCTCGCCCTGCGCCCCAGCAAGTGCAGGGGTGAGACTGGGGATGTAGGTGGCAGTGATTACCCGAGACTAGGAATGTTGCAAGTCAATTATCGGCGAATGGATCATGAATAACAGTGGTGAGAGAGGCTGCTGACGGGCGTTAGTGGTGAGAGAGAGAGAGAGAGAGAGAGAGAGAGAGAGAGAGAGAGAGAGAGAGAGAGAGAGAGAGAGAGAGAGAGAGAGAGAGAGAGAGAGAGAGAGAGAGAGAGAGAGAGAACTGATGGACAAGACAGAAGAGGAAAAGAAAAAAAAATAAGGTAGAGAAATGGAGGCACAAAGGAACAAGGCTATGATGAAAGAATGCATTGATTGACTGACTGCCTGAGAGACTGGCTGATTTTAATCCAACGCGGGCAACAACTAAAAGGCCATTACTGTCTATGGAACGAGAGATAGGAGGGAGAGGAAGGCAGGAAAGACTGAAACAAAGATGGGGAGGATAGAATAACGTAGGAGAGAGCAGTGATGACTGAGGAAGGGAAGAAAAGGGAATAAAAAGAACGTGTGGGAGGTGTTATGGAAAGAGAAAGGTGATGATAGAGAAAACGAGATGGGAGGAGCAATTTATGGCAAGGGGGAAGTGGAGGAGCGAAAGGAGAGGAAACGAGAAAGGAAGAATAGGGCAGTGGCAATTGGGAACACAGGAGAGGTGCTGCACAAAAGGGCGAGAACGGCAAGGAATGAGGTTATGCTGGTGGTGGTACTGGCTGACGGAACCTTCATGTGGAAAACAAAACTGTGTAGAAGCAAACACGAAAGCCACCAATCTCACGTAGAAGAAAAAAAAAAAACAGTTAGTAAAGTGAGTCAACACAATAAAGACAGAGATGGCGGAGGAAAAATACTGGCACACACAAAGCCACAGAAATGAGTTAATCCCAAAAGAAGCTCGGTTCGCCTGTCCTGCCACCGCCACCACTACTATCACCACCACCACCATCACCACGACCTACAACAACAAAAACAGCAACAACAACAGCTCGTATATCTCGTGCGTGGATGGACCGAAGAAAAATTGTTACATTAACAACAAGAGCAACAAATCATAGTGGACGTGCATACTATTGGTTGTGTATGTGTGTGTGTGTGGGGTGCATGTCACTAGTTGACTAGTTGGCTTCTGTCCCTCCTCCCTGACTGTCTGCCTGTCTGTCTTCTTGGTGCTCTTCTTTTTCCTTCATGTTTACCGTTTTTTCTCCTTTCGCAGCACTCTTCCCTCACGCCCAGCCTTCATAACCTCCAAAGGTACTTCACCTTCTTTTCCTTCATCCTTTCTCGCTCATCCTCTTGAGCCAAATTTTCTCCCCCTCCTGCTATAATTCTCCAGCTTCCTTAACTCCTACATGTATTTAGTCTTTCTTTTTATTCATTCCTATTAATTTTCCATCGCTCATTTTTTTCCTTCCCTTTTTCAAATTTTTTCTTTCTTAATCTCATCACCATTGTTGAAAGGAAGGTTACAGCCATATACTCCTTGATTATCTCATATTTCCAACACGTCTCAGTCTCCTATCAACCCTTCATTCCTCCAACACTGTGTACCACGTAACATTCCCTCACCAAAAGACTCTTTACTGATGTATCACTTCCTACTAGTAATTTTCACCACTCCAGCATTAACACTACAATAATTATGCGATTACGCTGTTACCTAGTACATCACTTTTCTGTGCTAAGAACATTATCGCTGACAGACATTTCGCAATTGTCTCCACTCGCATGTGTTTGCTGTCAATGAATTCCAGTTTCTTTCAGAGAGTTCCGTTATCCATGGTTAAAAATACCTTCACATGACTCCAAGCTTCTAGTGTGAGATAAATACCATCTTTCTGCTGTGTGTGTGTGTGTGTGTGTGTGTGTGTGTGTGTGTGTGTGTGTGTGTGTGTGTGTGTGTGTGTGTGTGTGTGTGTGTGTGTGTGTGTGTGTGTGTGTGTGTGTGTGTGTGTGTGTGTGTGTGTGTGTGTGTGTGTGTGTGTGTGTGTGTGTGTGTGTGTGTGTGTGTGTGTGTGTGTGTGTGTGTGTGTGTGTGTGTGTGTGTGTGTGAGAGAAACCTGAGATCAAGGTTTTCACTTCACTACATCTGCAGCGAAGAAGTTCATGGAATCGTTATGCCTTCCTGCCCTTTTTTGACCTCCTTCCTACAGTTCCGGAGCTTCCACTAATACGGACAGTCCTCAAAGGAAGCAGAGGTTTTTATCAATATCGAGACTTCTTGCAGTCCGTAAGGGCACAGCAGGAAACTTTTCTCACATATCTGGGGGGAATGAATGGAATCATTTGTGGAAGTACATAGTAAGGCAACTTGTTCCCTAGAATAGTTAGAAAAATAAACTAAACTTATCAACTTCTGCAAAACAAAGCCACCCAAACGACGGCACACCATCAACTCCAGCAATGAATGGCGAAAATTTTGTTTTAATAGTCTACGTGCAAACGAAAACATAACTCACGTCCTTTGTTTAGAAAAGTCAAGAGCTTTTCCAAAATATAATTTAAACATAATATGAGAAATAAGTAACGTAAGTTAAAAAGAAAAAGAAGTGAGGGTCATAATTTTCAGGTCGCCCCGCCAGACTGTCTTCATCGGTCTATCTTTCACCTTTTCAATCCTCTCTTCTTTGAGAGTCTCACGCGACGTATCCTCTACACCCTCTCATTTTCCCATTACTAAATACGAGTATACCCACACACTGTCTTTCCCTTCACAAGTCTCTCTCTCTCTCTCTCTCTCTCTCTCTCTCTCTCTCTCTCTCTCTCTCTCTCTCTCTCTCTCTCTCTCTCTCACGCTATCTCGCCCCTTGTCATCCCGTCCCTCCCTGTACAGCTGGTGACATGTGTACCTATCTCGCAATTTCCAGTCGTCAACAGGTATCGGGGACAGGAGACGCGTAGTGGGATCCCGTCACACAGAAATGATGTGGCGGGGAGCTGTGATAGCGGCACAGGCGGCTCGGGGATGTGGGCGGCGGCCAGAAGAGTGGGAAGAGGGAAAATAGGAGAATATGGGACTTGCCGACAATAGCTTCCCCCTAACTCATCAAATTCCCCCCTCTGTCTCTTCCTCCTTCTCTTAGTCCTCCTCCTTCTCCTCTCACTGACACCTAAAGCTTCTTATTTCTATTCTTATTGGATATTGAAAGGAAGAGAATGAAAGGAAGGGAAAAAGATCATAGCATGACTAGCATGACGGGATAAAAATTCACTGATGAATGACTTCCCAGTGAGGAAAATGAGGGCGTGGGATTTAAGCGGAAAGACGTGGAACTTTCTAGCAATACAAGGCCATGTTCTGAAACACTCAAGCGCCGCACCTCCACTACATTCAAAACGATTTAGTTGAAATTACATGAGTTACATGATTCTAGTGACAGGTTAACAATATTTCTACATTATCAAGAAGAGAAGCACTCTTGAGAACTCGGCTGATCATCTCCGCGGCCTTTAAAAATAGTCGTGGTGAGAGACCAAAACGTTCCTGAATAAGAGCCTTTGGGACGAGGAAAACATGACAAAGCCTGGAGGGAGAAAAGTGATAAGGTAGAGCAATAACACTTGCTCTCCTTCGTGCGGTGCGAGGCGGAGGGGAGGGAACACTGCCGCCGCCACCACCTTGTGATAAAACTGTGACGACGCCCCGAGAGACGCAAGAATTACGATCCCCGGCCACTGGCGGCACTCCCTTCTAAT
This sequence comes from Scylla paramamosain, assembly GCF_035594125.1. Lineage (NCBI taxonomy): Eukaryota > Metazoa > Arthropoda > Malacostraca > Decapoda > Portunidae > Scylla > Scylla paramamosain. The sequence continues at coordinate 35,202,866 of NC_087156.1, read as the reverse complement.
AATGAGAGAGAGAGAGAGAGAGAGAGAGAGAGAGAGAGAGAGAGAGAGAGAGAGAGAGAGAGAGAGAGAGAGTGGAGGCATGGGGAATGAGTGAAGATAATGGTGGTGGTTGTGGTGGTGGTAGCAGCGGCGCGGACTGCTACTCCAGGCTTCACCGTGGCAACCTACGAGTACAAGTCTCTAGGAAGCTGCCCTGGATGACGCAGCCGCAGCAAGGCTGTGCAGTGGGAATCAACCCTCCCAGGGACGTTCAAGGCATCTCTGCTGTTCTCCTTGACACCTCCCTTCCTTTCTCCTCCTCCCCTATCCTCGGCCTTCCTTCTATGAGAAGTTAATAGGCAATCAGAATTGAGTTACCTTCCGTTTTGTGAGTGTCGATGTGAAATAATGAATTTCTCTCTCTCTCTCTCTCTCTCTCTCTCTCTCTCTCTCTCTCTCTCTCTCTCTCTCTCTCTCTCTCTCTCTCTCCCCCACAGCACGGCAATGCGGCAAGGTTTCCCAGCACTGAATATAATTTCTTTCTAACACATGCAACAGCTAAGCCCCGCCATTGTGCCGGCCACTCCTGCATGCCGCCACAGTCACCGGGACGCGGCGGCACGACCACACGACACACGCCCTGTATGCACGTTTAAAAAGTTCGCTTGATGAACGGGATGTTTCTCTCTCTCTCTCTCTCTCTCTCTCTCTCTCTCTCTCTCTGTGTGTGTGTGTGTGTGTGTGTGTGTGTGTGTGTGTGTGTGTGTGTGTGTGTGTGTGTGTGTGTGTGTGTGTGTGTGTTTTTATCACATAAATCAGGTTATTTTAGAACGCCAGCAATAGGAATAGAAAAGGTCAACACTTGTCACTGGATTTCGTGTCTTTGCTGTTCTCCACACGCGTCAATAGTATCACTTAAAATTTGTTCGCTCACTCATTGTTATGAATAATAAATAGATACACGAGGTTTTCCTTCAGTCATATATTCAGTCATATTGAATGGATGCGCCCTATATGGAACTGTCATTTATATATGAAAAATCGGTACAGAAACAGAATATGGAGGTGATGCTTTTAACTTCTCAATTTTTTTTAGGGTTCTTCGTACGACTATTGTGGAATTTAGTTTCAAAAGTTAAGAAAACCTCCATATCCTGATGCAAGAGATGAAAAAGAGTGAATAAACCAAATACCCTCAGGAGGAAAAGCTGCCCAGCATTGTTTTTTTTTTTTTTTTTTGTATTACGGAGAAACAAAGCGAGGTGAGTTGGAGGCGGCGGTGCACCAGAAGCACCATGGCGACTTGCTTCATTCATGGTAGATTTGATTGAATTACTCCGAAGAGAAGTGAATATCATAAACATAATCAGTACACAGGCACATCTCTAAAGATATATGGACTAAAAAATACACGAAATACATAACAACCCTTACAAGAGACGGTTTAAGCTTTCAAACTTCTATTCATCAGAGACGCAGAGTAAGAAGGGATTTGCTAGACTAGAGTAAATAAGTGGTATAAGGAGAGAGGGTGATGTAGACAAGATTTTTATGCTTAATAATCAGAAAAGGACTATAAATAATAGGTTCAAAGTAAGTACAGGAGTGAATGTTTTATACAGGAACTGCCAAGCGTGAGCCTATACACATCTGGCAGTTTCCCTTGTGGTCTTATGGTTTTAAACAAAATCTCTCCCTCTCTTCCGCGTGTGGAGAGAGAGAGAGAGAGAGAGAGAGAGAGAGAGAGAGAGAGAGAGAGAGAGAGAGAGAGAGAGAGAGAGAGAGAGAGAGAGAGAGAGAGAGAGAGAGAGAATGACAGACAGACAGAGACAAACAGATGCACACCGGCACAACATAAGACGGCAGAGACTCACAGACAAGAAGGGACAAAGTGAGGATGCACCTTCAGATCCCCTTACCTGGAAGCGCCCCTGAATGACGTCCAGTTGGTGCTTGGTGACTTTGATCTGCCTCTTGGTCATGTCCGTGGGCTGCTTGGCGTTGAACGGGTAGGCGACACAACGCAGAATAAACACATACAACTGCAGGCGTTTCTTCCTCTCTTCCTCTTCGCGCTCCTGTTTCTCCTGCAACGAAAGGAGGGGAAAAAAATTAGCAGATTGATGAGAGAGAGAGAGAGAGAGAGAGAGAGAGAGAGAGAGAGAGAGAGAGAGAGAGAGAGAGAGAGAGAGAGAGAGAGAGAGAGAGAGAGAGAGTAAACGTGTCATATTCGAGTAAAAAAAGATGAACATTTCTCAAGAGTAGGAGGAAATGGAGAAGGAGGAGGAGGAGGAGGAGGAGGAGGAGGAGGAGGAGGAGGAGGAGGAGGAGGAGGAGGAGGAGGAGGAGGAGGAGAAATAAGAAGACATTAAAATAAATAAGAAACATCTCTCCTGTCACATGTTCCTACTTGATAAAACTCGTAGGATCAATAAACACACGGAGTATAGAAAAGAAAAGAAAGGAAAGAAAACACTCCTACACACACACACACACACACACACACACACACACACACACACACACACACACACACACACACACACACACACACACACACACACACACACACACACACTATAAATATTGATATCCTCTCACTCAGGCACGCAAACAAGACGAGTTAGTTTAGCAAGCCGTCATGTGATCCGAACTCGTGAATTCAGAAATAATTTAGGAGCGTCGCGTTGTGGAGCCTACGACCTTCACTCCCTCACTCTCCGTCGCTCTCCCGTCCATTCACTTCGCTGCCAGTCAGTCAAGTTCCCACTCGTAAAGTTTGCTGATTTGATTTGATGTCAGTCAGTCGGTAAGTAGGTCTGTTAGTTGGTTGGTTTGATAGTCAGTCAGTTGGGTACTACTGGTATGAGTTAATCAATGTCATAGTTATTCATTTAGTTTCCTTTCCAATGTTCACTGTTAGTTTGTCAGCTAGTTAGGTTAGGTTAGCTTAGGTTGTTTAAAATTTATCTGGTTAATTAGTTTGTCGGCCGGTTACTCAGTTGTTTGGCTTGTTAGTTCCGCAGCTTCATTCAATCAGCACCTTAGCAGGCCAGTTGAACAGATTAGTTATCCAGTTAATCACTTCGTCAGCTAATAAGTAATTCATCAAGTCAAGCAAGCTTCTAATCAAACAACAATTCCGCTACTACGATAGTCAGTCAGTCAGTCAGTCAGACAATTAGTCAGTCATCCATATTCAGCTCGTCAGTCAGACAGTCAGTCGGATGAAAGTCTAAGTGAGTGAGCGAGGGAGAGAAATTGGCTGAGTGAGTGGTAGCGCGAGAGGCAGAGTAAGTGAATGCATAAGTGACTAAATGAGTGAGGCAGCGGATTGTAAGTAAGAGCGTGTATGAGGGAGCACAGGCCGCCAGCCAACACGAGGCTGCAAAACCTTCACCTCCTCACTCAAGACTCAGCGGTAAGACACCCAGGGCAGGACTGATGAGCACTACAGCGGCATTACGAGCGACACGAGGCAGCTGGGAAACAACAGCTGGCTAGAGGAAGGCGCACTACATACCAGTTAGCATATAATACATATACAACAGGTTGCGGTAATTATTCTGCTGCCGAGTGAAGTAACGTAAATAACTATACGGTAGTAAAATATTACCATATGATATTTAAGAGGCTTGTGGATCTAACGGGAGGAAATAGATATTGTGTGAGGTTTAAATATTATTCTAGAAATGTAACTGACTAGAATAGAGTGAAATAACGGGTGAAACACTAGCTACTCGTGAGGAAGCGAAACGTGACTGGTGAAGGACCCAGAGATCAAGGCGAGATATATAAAAGTAAACAGTAAATAAATGCACAAACACCATGACGTGCCTACATAATGCCAACATAAATAAGTTAACAAACAAAACAATAAAATACAATGTCCCCCTTCAGAAAACAAACACGCTAAACTAAAAAATAAATGAATAAACAATAAACTCTTTCCATAAAATAAATACTAAAAATACTAAACTGGAGCAACATCATAACAAACACGAAAGTCAAACGTAAACATGGATGACGAGAAAACACGATAAAAAAAAAACACAAACAGAAGCTACAACGGAAAAAAAAAAATATATAGCTTTCCGCCCGATATCAGTACCACACATGAGGGAGGAGGGCTGCGGTAACACGCCACGCACCGCTGCACACCTCTGATGAACGCCCCTCCATTCCTCCGCTCCCAGCACTCGTCACTCCTTCCCTTGTAGTCTCCTCCAGTCCACGCAAGAGTATAATTTCGGGGGACACTACAGACTGCCAAAAACTAGATTATTCAACTGCTTTTAATTCGCTTGTTCATTTTTTTTTCCCCTTCGAAGAGCTGCAATATTAATGAGCCTTTTCTTTCTTTCTTTTCACTCCCTTTAGTGCCTTTGACCTGATTTTTTTAGCGCTTAATCAAAGGGGGAAAAAATAAAGCAAGTGATTGAAAATTTTAGATCTTCAAGTGGTTTTTGTTCTATTTCCGCCCCGTTGAATTATTCAGGGTTATCCAAATTTAATAAAAGTCATACTCTCATTAGTGGTCAAAGGACTAGGACTATGCGATCTTAACTTGCCTTTGGGTCATATTCTTAATTTCTTTGAGCTTTTATTACGACTATTTTAAAAGCCCGCCGAGGTGATCAGTCGAGTTCTCACGATGTTTTCCCCACACTAATGATGCACAGTCCTTCTTAAACTATCACTACCATCACGAAAACATACTTGAAAACCCTCAAATAACTTCCACTGGAGCCTGCTTGATAAAGACGAGGTAAAACACCGAATCATTGTCATTTCTACTACCTACGACATCTCTAACACCTACAACTTTTAAAGCCACTCTTATCTAGGCACTCAACACACCGTTTGCTTTTCCTCCCACTGCCACCATTAACCTCCGCAGACGACCTCGAGACCTCGGCAAATAGCAAGCATTCCCCATAAACAAATCCACACAATTACTTAGGAATGACCTTACTCCGCCAAACTTAAAGGAATGACAGTGTTCGCGGCTCCTTTAGGCTTAAGTAACATCGTCTGCAGAGAGAGAGAGAGAGAGAGAGAGAGAGAGAGAGAGAGAGAGAGAGAGAGAGAGAGAGAGAGAGAGAGAGAGAGAGAGAGAGAGAGAGAGAGAGAGAGAGAGAGAGAGAGAGAGAGAGAAAGAAACGTTTCTTTGTCTATATCTGTTATAGTTTAATTAATATGGTTTAATTTTATTTTACGTATTGTTGTTGTTGTTGTTGTTATTGTTATTATTATTATTATTATTATTATTATTATTATTATTATTATTATTATTATTATTGTTATCATTATTACTATTATCATTATCATCATTATTATGATTATAATTATCATTACTATTATATTATTTTCTATTCTTGTTACATGACTTGTTCTTCTGCGTATTTGATCCATGCACTTCCTTCTCGTTTATTCTTCTAGTCCTATTACATAACGTACCATATAGTATTTACTCCCATTAACTCATTACGACACACACCTGAGGAGGACCGTCATGTCATTACCACTCACCGTCCCGTGCGTTATATTAATTATTCACTTTTATTTCTCGCAAGACAGACGCGGGGAAGACTTAATGTTTGCTGGGGTATCTTAATAGGAATGTCAGATAATGCTTCTGTACCTTAATGTCATTACTCTCTCTCTCTCTCTCTCTCTCTCTCTCTCTCTCTCTCTCTCTCTCTCTCTCTCTCTCTCTCTCTCTCTCTCTCCTCTCTCTCTTAGTAGCAGGGATGAAGGAAAAGTTTGTCCCAGTATGTATCTTCAGTTCCCATTCCGGTGAGGTTCATTGCGTTATTAGAGAAGCCAGTCTCGGCCAGGTAAGATTAGAGGACGATGAGGTGTGCGAGTAATTAGTGGAGAGCAGGAGGAGGAGGAGGAGGAGGAGGAGGAGGAGGAGGAGGAGGAAAAGAGAGAGAAAAAAGTTTCAAGCAAGAAAGAAGTACACGATAATCTGGACACACACACACACACACACACACACACACACACACACACACACACACACACACACACACACACACACACACACAGAGAGAGAGAGAGAGAGAGAGAGAGAGAGAGAGAGAGAGAGAGAGAGAGAGAGAGAGAGAGAGAGAGAGAGAGAGAGAGAGAGAGAGAGAGAGAGAGAGAGAGAGATACGTTGCTTCCACACCTTTAAGCTCGATATTATGATCACTTGTCACGGAGCAGAAGCTCTTCTTGCCACCGCCTCCTCCCCCTCCTCCTCCTCCTCCTCCCCTTCAAGTTACACCTCCGCCTGCACCTTCAGCTAATGCCCTACATCTCACCTGTCCCTCCCCTCTCCTCTCCCTCTCCCCATTCCCCTCTCCCAATCCGCCCGCCACTTCCCCTCCAGCACCACTTAGATACTCCCACTTCCTCTCGTAACGGCTCCTCCTCGTCCACACACTGCACTCTCATCTCTCTCTCTCTCTCTCTCTCTCTCTCTCTCTCTCTCTCTCTCTCTCTCTCTCTCTCTCTCTCTCTCGTCCTTTACGCAGTCACTTACCCTTTACACACATTCTCTCTCTCTCTCTCTCTCTCTCTCTCTCTCTCTCTCTCTCTCTCTCTCTCTCACACACACACACACACACACACACACACACACACATACACACGTACATACATTAGTAGCAGTAGTAGTAGTAGTAGTAGTAGTAGTAGGAGGAGGAGGAGGAGGAGGAGGAGGAGGAGGAGGAGGAGGAGGAGGAGGAGGAGGAGGAGGAGGAGGAGGAGGAGAAGGAGGAGGAGGAGGTGTGTTTATGTTCTCGTTGTTATTGTAGTTTATTGATTACAGCTTTACAGTAAAACAATTTCCTTATAAATTAAGAACGCAACAAATTCATAAGCTCACATAAATAATATCTTTTAGTCCGTAATAATTATGGTAAAAAGATCACGAAGGATTTGCCACACAAGTACGTTCTGATTACACGCTATACCCACGGGAATACACACACACACACACACACACACACACACACACACACACACACACACACACACATTTCTCATACACACCAAGTAAATTTAAGACCTCAACATCATAAAAATAAAAACACACACACACACACACACACACACACACACACACACACACACACACACACACACACACACCGCATCACTATACCTCATCACTATACCACACACACAGTCATCACAACTCATCTATGCCAGGAAGGTCATTACTTATGCCCTCTCTCTCTCTCTCTCTCTCTCTCTCTCTCTCTCTCTCTCTCTCTCTCTCTCTCTCTCTCTCTCTCTCTCTCTCTCTCTCTCTCTCTCTCTCTCTCTCTCTCTCTCTCTCTCTCTCTCTCTCTCTCTCTCTCTAATTCCCTCTCCCTCTCCACTCTCACATCCGCAAGTCAAGGAGGCCGATTTTTCGTAATAAGGATTCTCTCTCTCTCTCTCTCTCTCTCTCTCTCTCTCTCTCTCTCTCTCTCTCTCTCTCTCTCTCTCTCTCTCACAAGTCCCACCTCCACCAATTCCTTGCCCGGATATTAAAGCAATCTGTCTGTCCCCTTCTGTCAAGCCTTTTCAGGATAACATGGCCAAGGTGTTTCTGTCCACACTTGCCTCCTCCTCCTCCTCCTCCTATTCCTCCTCCTGCTTCTCCTACTCCTCCAAATTCTCCTACTCCAGCACCTCTCTTGATTCTTCTTTTTTCTTCTCTTCTCCTTCTCGTCCTGTTCCTTTTGCTCCGTCTCCTACACCGCCTCCTCCTCCTCCTGTTTTTCTTTCCTCTTCTTCTCTTTCTTTGATCCTGACATCTTCTCGGGTGTGTCCTGTTTTCTTTTACAAATTGTCCAGAAGAGTCGTGGCGGGATCACGGAATTCAAGGACACAAGTAAAATGAGCGAGTTCGTCGTTCCGCCTCGAGGGTTCCCTTCCTTCACTCCTTCCTTCCAGCACAGCGTGGCCGAGGTGCTGTTTGCTCATTGATTTGGTTTTGTGGTGTTTGTAAATATGAATTGTCACTTTGAATTAGGGCCTGTATGTTGTTCTGCCTGTCTATTTGTCCATCTCTCTCTCTCTCTCTCTCTCTCTCTCTCTCTCTCTCTCTCTCTCTCTCTCTCTCTCTCTCTCTCTCTTCCTCGCTCGCTCGCTGTTAAATTTCTTCACTGTTACGCACAATAAATTTCTACGCTATGCTGAAAAACATGTATTCCTTTTCTTTCTCTCTCCCTTCCACCACCAAAAACCTACACTCCCACCACCAGTACCACCACCATCACTCCCAACACCACCACCACCACCACCACCCGTTTGTCTCCTGTCCGCCACCACCAGACTTTCATCCTATATCATTCTATAAAACCCAGCTGGAGAACATGTTTCATTCTTTTATCTTCCATTTTAACGTTATAAGGAGCACTAAAACAACCATTACCACTAACACCAGTACGCCTCTCTCTCTCTCTCTCTCTCTCTCTCTCTCTCTCTCTCTCTCTCTCTCTGTGTGTGTGTGTGTGTGTGTGTTTTACAATAGCACCACCATCACTACCTTCTCTTCATTCCCCTCATCATCAACAGGAACAACAAGAGGTCTAGCACCAACACTCCTCTTCTGCCCTTCAGGTATCGACCCCAGGCATGTGCTGGGCCAGGTGTCAGGGTCCCAGCGCTGCACCACACACACACGTGACCCTCGGGGATGTGTGCCCGTATTAGCTTTGTTGGCTCTTTTTGTCCGGGTCTTCAGTACAGCTCCCCCTTCATTTTGCTTCCTGCGCTGTTTGCTCGAGGTTTTATCTGTTACGTTTACCCCGTGTGTGTGTGTGTGTGTGTGTGTGTGTGTGTGTGTGTGTGTGTGTGTTTCATTACTTTCTGTTTTAAGTTTCTCTCTCTCTCTCTCTCTCTCTCTCTCTCTCTCTCTCTCTCTCTCTCTCTCTCTCTCTCTCTCTCTCTTCTTCGTGTCACCCTCCTCCACGCCCCGGACGCCTCGCTCTCCTAACTCGAGCCAACAAGCCATGCTATCAGAGCGCCACCGAGCGGAAAAGCTACTAATCTTCATTCAATTACTGAGTCCCATTGACGACGACGCCGTGACAGAAGACCGACTTAGCTCACCCCTACCGAATTAACCACCGGATCTGCGTAAATGTGTGTGTGTGTGTGTGTGTGTGTGTGTGTGTGTGTGTGTGTGTGTGTGTGTGTGTGTGTGTGTGTGTGTGTGTGTGTAACTGGTTCACCTCATGCACGACAATCATAACTCCAGCAGGAAGGAAAACTACAACGAAAGCTGAGGTTACTGCGCGAATATTTTTGAGCGAGGATGCTAACAGAATCTCTCTCTCTCTCTCTCTCTCTCTCTCTCTCTCTCTCTCTCTCTCTCTCTCTCTCTCTCTCTCTCTCTGTCGGCGCTGGCTCCTTGCGCCACACAGTGTACACGTAAAGGTAAAGGTCAGCTGAATTAAGGTTCACTCCAGCCAGTCATTCATATCGTTGGGTCGGGGTCTCCAGCAAAACCAGAGCAGCTCATCCCGCCGAGGCCGCCACCCACCACCACCACCACCAACACCACCACCACCACACCACTCGCTTCAAGGTTACTGGCAAGGGCACCTCCAGCATCACACACGAGCATGTCTCCATTCCAGCAGGGAACGCAAGGCTGGCCGCTGCTATGCCGCTATAAGAAACAATTCATTTTCATTCCCTTGGTAAAATGTTGTTGCAATTATGACGCCGCGGTTAGAGTCAGGCAGCCGCCATGTTTGTTTTCCCTGGCTGGTCAAACAAACGTTGTGTTGGAACTTGTTTGTTTTATATTTCATTAGCCGCTTAAGCTTAAGACTCCCTGATTACAGTACAATTTTTATTGATTTAACGTTACATTCCAAAATTACTAAGCACTTGCTGATATCATTTTCAATTAATATACAAAATAAATAAACAAAATACTAAGTACGTTCCTTCCAGTCGTCTAAAAATCCCGCATTCCGGTGAGGCAGCGGGTGGCGTCCCAGCATTTCCCTGGCCCCGCAGCATCTGTGATCACGCCCTCATGCTCTTTTTCGGCGGGCGCTGGGCGGGAAGGGGAAGAACACCGCCTCTTGGGAACGCCAACCGAATATCTTAAGCTGCTGCAAGTATGCTACAATGGCGCGGAAACTCAGTTACTGTCATTTTATCCTACTTTATGAACAAGAAATAGTGGCGCGATGCCCAGATAAAGACAGATACAACTGGATCGTACCGAGTATTTCTATCCTAACGATGTCGTTAGGGGACTGAACAAGCTCCCAACGACAGTCGTACAGCGAAGGACAATAAACCCTTTAAAAAATACACAGACACTCCCTTCCTGGAATTGGAAGTTTGACAACACAAAACACACAATGTTCTGGCTGGAACATTCAGTTTACCACAAGTTTAGCAATTGTGATCTTGGCTTAGTTTCATGTGAATGTATTTAATCTCTCTCTCTCTCTCTCTCTCTCTCTCTCTCTCTCTCTCTCTCTCTCTCTCTCTCTCTCTCTCTCTTGGTATTTTCTTTTAAAGATGAAAGTGTTTTATGTCATGTCCTCGTGATTTATAATGAAGAAAATAATGATAACAATGATAATGAAAATAATGATGATGCGGTTGATAATGAAGATGAGAATGAGGATGATGATAATGATGATGATGATGATGATGATGGTGATGGTGTTGATAATGATCTATCGCCAGACTTAGCTCTGAGCCTCCCAGCCCATGACAACCCGTACCTCCCGGTCAGTGTCCCACCCCCCATCAACTTCCCAGACACCGGTGAGAGCCCAATATCCGCACCTAACACGACCCACCCGCCTTCTCCGCCCTCCCCCACACACTCCAACGCTCTTCTTCCTTCACAAATACAGCATTAATTTACAAGTCAAATCTGCCTTATGAGACCGAGAGAGAGAGAGAGAGAGAGAGAGAGAGAGAGAGAGAGAGAGAGAGAGAGAGAGAGAGAGAGAGAGAGAGAGAGAGAGAGAGAGAGAGAGAGAGAGAGAGAGAGAGAGAGAGAGAGAGAGAGAGAGAGAGAGAGAGAGAGAAAGAGACCCACACAGGCAGACAAGCACGTAGATTGACAGGCTGACAGACTGACATAAAGCAGACACACAGACAAAGAGAAAAAAGAGTGGAAACAAAAATTAGACAGACATACAAGCAAACGACCTTAGCCAGAAAGAAAAAAAAAGGGACAGACGGAAGCAAAGAAACAAACAAACGTACAGAGACCGAGACACACACTAAAAAGAAAAAAGGAGACGGGCGAAGACAGATTAACAGATAGATGTACAGAAACAGCGACAGTCAGACAATTAAAAAAAAATGAAGACAGAAACAGAGAAACTGACGAACACAAAGAGACAGACAGACAGATTAAAAGAGGGATAGGAGACAGAGACACACGAACATACACAGACAGCCAGCCAGCCAAAGATTACACTTCGTCACCTTAAACATCAACACAAATACGAGACAGCCAGTTTACGAGGCGAGCTGATGGAAATCCAATGGTAACCAGGTGCTTATTCTGAAGGGAACATCAAGGATACTAATTTGATGACTGAAGAGCGAGCACATTTAGGCGATAATGGATCAAATCATCACCATAAGAACACTACTTGGCGTTCACTGTCTGCTTATGCTGTAATAACTCAGTGGTATTAGCTCAGCGCCATCTGCCACGCCGGGGGGATGCTGTGGAGGTGAGTACGTGAGGCAGGTGGAGGGATGGGGCGTTGGGTATGGCAGGGCGAAGGAGAGATGGATTCGGTGTACAGGGAGGGAGGGAGGGAGGGAAGGAAGGAAGGAAGGAAGGAAGGAAGGATGATTGATTGGATATGAAGAAGGGGAGGAAGGAAAGATGGATTGGATAGGGAGGGAGGGAGGAAGGACAGAAGAAAGGAAAGAAGGGAGAAAAAACAAACAGAAAGGATGGAAGGAAGGAGAAAAGAGAGAAAGAGAAAAAAATACACAACATTTCACACTCAATAACTGAATGAACTGCCTCACTCATACACACACACACACACTAACCTACCCATCCACCAGTAATAATTCATTCTTACCCATTAACGCAGCCACTCTCTAAGTAACAAGACACATGAATAAGGGATTCTGAGCTACCCAACACATTTTTTTCACCCATGAGCTCTCTCACCCTTACGACAACCAGTTACCACAGCAGTACACCGCCAATTCCACCAAAGGTAACACGTTTCAATTCAAGAGGCTTATAGAAGCAGCACCCTTGGATTCATTATGTCACACAACGATGGCACATATTCTGAAACGCTTTGCTCTTTCACCACGACTACTTTAGAAGACCACTGGGATGATAACCGGGTTCTCAAGAGTGTTTCTCCTGTCAGTAATGTAGAAATCTTGTTAATCTGCCACTAAAATCGTAAAAACCCTCTTAGAATGTATCAGCTGCTAGGTTTATGAGACAGTTATATGGGAAGACTTGTTAGGTTTTGGAAGGAGACTTAGCAGATGAGAAAACTGAAGACTGAGTCTGAAAAAAACGCAGCAAACCACAGCGGGAATGAGTGCAGCTGATTACTCGACTTCAGGCAACAATACTGTACACGAGTTCATCACTGCTGCGTCAAACCACTACTCCAATCATCAGCCTGCAGCTTATGGAGAATGCACCGAAACAGTAACACACACACACACACACACACACACACACACACACACACACACACACACACACACACACACACACACACACACCTTTCGAAAGGGAAGATTATAAAATTTATGATTAAAAATGTTCTTTGCATTGTCCTGTTTATACCTCGAGTCGTGTTTCTGTGTTGTTCATGGGTATCTGTCAAGGGAAAGGAGCAAGGACGGGACATGCCTATCTAGATGCGTGACGTTCAACACATGCTCCTGTCTGTGTAAGTCTGCCTGTTTGTCTGTCTGTCTATCCTGTCTCTGTAAGTCTGTTTGTGTATCTCGCTGACAGTCTTTGTTGTTCTTATGTATTACCGCGCTTTGTGGGTGTGTGTGTGTGTGTGTGTCCGCCCACCCACCTTACCTCTCTATTTCCCCAGTCCATTCTCATTCCGTCCTTACTCCTCACCCTCCCGCCTTCCCCTCCATACCTCCACCCAGCTGGTGACATACTGAGGAAAGCGGGCTGTGCACAAAACTCCCCTCCTTATAAAAATATAGTGACTAATCTACTTTTAACTATTATTATTTAAATTTTTTTATTGTTTATTTAGTTTTCATTTATTTATTTATTTTTTTTGTTATTATTATGTATATTTTTCCTTCGAAATTTTCAATATAATTCTTTCCCGGTCTCATATTTCAAGACGATTTTCTTACTTTACGACTTCCTCCTTATAAACCATGGCCTACTTTTTATTATTATTACTATTATTTTCATTATTATTATTATTATTATTATTATTATTATTATTATTATTATTATTATTATTATTTCATTACTTTTCTTGTTTTTCCTCGATTTTTATTTAGTATTTTTTTTAAATGTTATTATTATGTACTTTCCTTTGACAGGTGTGTGAGTGATCTCAGTCCGACAGAAAGATCGATCAGTACGATCTCTGAGCTCCGTAGGGGAACGGCTGGCTAGGTGACCAGGAGACGACCGTAGGTGAATTACACACACACACACACACACACACACACACACACACACACACACACAGTACTAGAGAGCATGGTGTCCTCGAGCAATCGTGTCTGGCTTTTAAATAATCACGAAGCGTAGGAGCTATTTTTTTTTTATTTTTTATACAGCCTCTCCGTGTTTTTGATTGTGTAGGTTGTGTTACTGAAAATAATAAGCACTATAATATGTTTTCATCCCTTTGTGACAGGAAGGGAGGGAGGGAGGAAATGGGTTGGAATGCGGGAAATTTCAAGGATCTATATTGGGTTGTCCCGTGAATTTACACAATTTCTACATACTTTTCCTTTCTTTTGAGATGATAATGGCGTGCTTTAGGCGAAAATAAACAATAACTATGTTTCCGTTATCTACAGCTACAGAACTAGCCCTTCCCCGCCTACAGGTTAAAAATTGATAACAGTACGAACATCTTCCACATATTCTTCTTCCTCCTCCTCCTCTTCTCTTTCTTCACATATTCCTCCTCCTCCTCCTCCTCCTCTTCCTCTTCTTTCTCTTCCTCTTCCTCCTCCTCAAAAATTTGTCTTTTTCACCACCACTACTACCTCCTCCTTGTCCTTAAAATCTTCCCTCCTCCTCCTCTTATCGTGTGGACTTCGACTGACATTACGCGTATGTGAAAATGAAGCAGAAGGAGAGACAGCACTCTCAAGCTCTCTCTCTCTCTCTCTCTCTCTCTCTCTCTCTCTCTCTCTCTCTCTCTCTCTCTCTCTCTCTCTCTCTCTCTCTCTCTCTTCCCTTCCTCCCCCTTCACCACCGCTGCAGTAATGACCGATAAGGCGTCTTTACCTAAAATGTCCCGCTAAGTTCTCCTAATTAAAACCATTACTGCCTCGAGCTCTCTAATGGTGCCTCGTCTAGTTGATTTTGTCATCCTTACCCCCACTTTCTTCCTCCTCCTCCTCCTCTTCCTCTTCTCCCAATTTGGCAACTTTTCCCTCTTTATTCCCCTTCCACTTCCTCTCTTCCCAGCTATCCACTCTCGTCTTTCTTCTTCCCTATCGTAATCTTTTCCCTTCACCTCGTAAGCTCTCTCTCCACTTCTTTTATTTCCTTCTCCTTCTCTTCCTCCTCTCTCCACTGTTCTTCACTCACCATTTATTTTTTCTTACTCCTCATCGTCTATTTTTCTCCTTCGCTCCGCTCTAAGCTCTCATTTTTCTTTCTCCTCTCTACCTTTCTTGTGAGCGTAACCCTTAGATTGTCCTCTTAACTGTCCCTTCTTCCAGCGCGGCAATACATCAAGTAGGCCACAACAAAGCCTACGCCGTCATGGCCCCTTAGGGAAGCGTGTCAGCACCGGACACTTAGCCTGGCCACCACCACTCTATCTCTCCTTTTATGTCGCCCCGAGGCCTCCCGAACATAAGCTGCCGGGTGAGGAGTGGGTGCACGTTCGTGGAGCTTGTGGTGTGGTGTAGCACGTGTGTCAGTAGGGTGGTAGTAGTAGTAGTAGTAGTAGTAGTAGTAGTAGTAGTAGTAGTAGTAGCAGTAGCAGTAGCAGTAGCAGTAGCAGTAGCAGCAGCAGCAGCAGCAGCAGCAGCAGCAGCAGCAGCAGTAGTAGTAGTAGTAGCAGCAGTAGCACTAACAACAGCAGCAGCAGCAGCAACAACAACAGCAATACCACTACCACCAGTACAAGTAACTGTAGCAACAGCACCACCACCACTATCATCATCAGCAACAACAACAACAACAGTGCTAACGATACAAAAAACGTAACCCGCAGTCTCCAGATCACGAGATAACGATGGCGGCGGCGGAATATTCCAGAACTTGGGTGGACCATATTTTCAGGGTGCAGCCATTTACAGTTTAAGTGAAGCAGGCTGAGAAGCGTCCCCTCCCTGTGCCCCTGGCTCCCACGTTTCGTTACCTCCACAGAGAAAACCATAGATGCCCTTTATACGTCCAGGAAGGGGACCCTCCACCACTCATCCATTCCTTGTTCGTTAAATGTTATCAAAATAATTCCTTTACGATCGATAAACTACACAAACTTTATAAGGAAGCTCTTTTTGAATATGCGTTTCTTTAGGGACAAGCATTCACCGCGGAGGGTGTTTCAGTGCAAGCGATATGCAGTGAGGGACGTGAGGTACTGTCCAATACAGGGTTTGGTGGGCAGAACGAGAGGTCCGGTGCGTTACAGGCTGCCTGTCACTACTACCTGTCCACAATAATTAGTACAAGGAACGCATTACTGC
>NC_087156.1:35166996-35181996 GCF_035594125.1 Scylla paramamosain | reverse complement strand
GAGAGAGAGAGAGAGAGAGAGAGAGAGAGAGAGAGAGAGAGAGAGAGAGAGAGAGAGAGAGAGAGAGGATGACACAGGCCACTTTATACCTCTCTTACTCATTTCTTATCACTTTTCTTAGTCCCAGCTTAGCGAAGTGCCACCCACTCTCTCTCCTCCTCTCTTCCTCATGCACCCCGTCTCCTTCCTTCCTCAAAGCTGCTCACTCCTCCACTCATGCATTCTCTCCTCCTCCTCCTCCTTCTCCTCCTCCTCCTCATACTCATCATCATCATCATCCTCATGCTCCTCTTCCTCTTGCTCCTACTTTTCCTCCTCCTCCTCCACCTCTAGTTAACTTCTGCAATCCAGCAATCACTGTTAACTCCTGACTACAAAGAAATGGTGGTGCTGATGATCGTATAACTGAATCAAGTCTCTCTCTCTCTCTCTCTCTCTCTCTCTCTCTCTCTCTCTCTCTCTCTCTCTCTCTCTCTCTCTCTCTCTCTCGTTCAAGCTTCTCTGATATTGTTTCTCATATTTTTTTTTTCTTCACCTCTTTCTCCTCCTCCTCGTCCTCCTCCTCCTCCTCCTCATCTTCATTTTCCACTTTTCTTTTTTTCTTCTGCTGCTGCTGTTCCTCCTCCCCCTGGTCCTCCTCCTCCTCCTCTTCCTTCTCTGCTTGCTCTTCCTCCTCCTCCTCCTCCTTCCTCCTCCTCCTCCTCCTCCTCCTCCTTTTTTATCACCTTTTTGCACGACCTTCTTCTCTTCTTTTATCTCCTCTTTCCATTTTCCCTCTAGACGCCCTCCTCCTGCTCCTCCTCCTCCACTGTCTCCTCCCTTTCCTAATCCTAAGCCTAATCCTGAATCTAATCCCACTTCTATTCCCACTACTGCAAGTCCTTCTTTCTCTTGGTTTTCACTTCATTCCCTTCTGCCTCATGCTTCCCTCCTCCCCCACGCCTTTCTTGCAGCTGCTCACCCTCTCTCTCTCTCTCTCTCTCTCTCTCTCTCTCTCTCTCTCTCTCTCTCTCTCTCTCTCTCTCTCTCTCTCTCTCTCTCTCTCTCTCTCTCTCTGGGAAAGCGGTGACTAGTTGTTAAGAAGACAGACGAAATGGGAAATTCTAAAGTGTTTTCGACCAACGTGAATGGCCAAGGTCAGAGAGAGAGAGAGAGAGAGAGAGAGAGAGAGAGAGAGAGAGAGAGAGAGAGAGAGAGAGAGAGAGAGAGAGAGAGAGAGAGAGAGAGAGAGAGAGAGAGAGAGAGAGAGAGAGACAAAGGAGCCATTACGAAAGGTTCCTACGAGGTGCTTCCCACGCCTACTTAACGCCCAATCCTTAGCAAATGCACGCAGGCACTGGACGCGGCGGCGACGGCGGGAATGTGAAACGATGGACGATAAAGTTGCGCAAGGAAGTGAAGTCATATTGTACGAAATGTTTCATGTGTGGGAGCTGTGCATCTATGAATTATTCGTGCCTCCACTTATCGGGTCCCTAGTTCTTATTATTCACGGAGCTCTTAATATGATGCAGTGAATTCTTGTGCTAATTCTTCTTCGTTTTTTTATTTATTTATTTATCTTTTTTTTTTCTTTAGGTGTTAAAATTCATTGGACTGTGATTGTTTTTAAGGTGCCGATGCATTTCTTTACTATTTTTGTTCTTGTTGTTACTCTTGTTATTCTTGTTCTTCTTCATCACCATTATCATCATCGTCTACTTTTTCTTTTCTTTTTTTGTTGTTCTTGTTTTTCGTCACCTTTATCGTATCGTCACCATCGACTTTTTCTTGTTCTTGCTATTCTTGTTCTTCATCATCATTTACTTTTTTTTTGTATTCTTGTTCATCACCCTTATCAGCATCATCATTATCATTACTATCAATGTTGTTGTTATTATTATTATTATTGTTGTTGTTGTTGTTGTTGTTGTTGACGCTGTTGTTATTCTCTTTCTTTCCCCTGCCTTTTTATGAACCCGGCCGTTGTCCAGCACCTCCCTCAGCCACACCAATTACAAGACACATTACTTGCACTTCACTCGTGACTTTTGGCACAGAAAGACCCACGTAATGGATTTCTAACATACGTATTGGGTGAGGGTTTTAGAGAGGCAGTCCCTTGCTTTTCCCTTTGGTGGATTATTACTAAGTGGATGCAACGCTGCTGTATTCACCTCGTACTACTTTTACGCTCAAGGGAGACGGCGCTTCTTCTCCTGGTAAAGATTGGCAAGATTTATTTCGACAACCATTCCTTATGAGATTTATAGTGTGCATAAAGTGTTCTGTCCGTGAAAGTTGAGGAGCTACATGATTCACGAGGCAGATGTGTGCGACACCACTCATGAGAGAGAGAGAGAGAGAGAGAGAGAGAGAGAGAGAGAGAGAGAGAGAGAGAGAGAGAGAGAGAGAGAGAGAGAGAGAGAGAGAGAGAGAGAGAGAGAGAGAGAGAGAGAGAGAGAGAGAGAATATCAAGATTTAGACAGAAATATAGAAAAGACAGACAGGAAAGACAGACAGACAGACAGAGATAGATACAGAAAGACAGAAAAGACAGACGGACAGATAGACAGACAGAAACACAAACAAACATACAAGCACAAACAAAATATCACACACACACAAAAAAAAAAAAATTATCCATTACACTTAGCAAAAAAAAAAAAAAAAAAAAAGAATCTGATGCTAAAACCCGCATTGCAGTATTCTCCACAAACACACACACACACACACACACACACACACAGTCAACAATCCCATAAAATAACAAAACTAATATCCAAATTACAATAACGCCATATATCATTCCAATTTCCATAGGATTCACCTGCCAACAGCGTGCTTCATCACCTGCCTATCGCCCGTAATGAATGTGATAAAAAGCAGCACAAATATCGAGGGGAAAGGGAAAAGAGGGGAGAGAAATATAACTACGCGATAAGAGAAAAAGATGTAGTGATGCTCGAGATTATGACACTGAAAAGGGGACAAAAAAAGAAAAGAGAAGAAAAGAGAGGAAATTAAATGATGTGTAAGGAAAGAAGTGGGAGTGAAAGAAGAGTAAAGGAAACGAAGGGAAGGAACGGAAAAAAAGAGAAGGAAAGAGGAAATTAAATGAAAGAAGAGAAAAGAAAGGAAATGATGACGAAAAAATGAACAGGAAACATAGTGAGAGAGAGAGAGAGAGAGAGAGAGAGAGAGAGAGAGAGAGAGAGAGAGAGAGAGAGAGAGAGAGAGAGAGAGAGAGAGAGAGAGAGAGAGTACTAATGGTAGTTCACTTCATCGAGGAACAGCAGCTTCTTGGCTTCACAGGCGTGGCTTCCCATTCATCCCACGCGGGTTCGTGGAAATAATGCTCAGCTCTTCCACCACTTTTATTTTGATGGGCGATTTCGGTCACCTTTTTTAGTCCCCGTACAGATTCATGAGCATCATTATTCCATTCCCTTCCCACGCCTTTGTCCATAACGCTGCGGAACACTGCTGCTGGACTGAGGCTACTACTGCTGCTGCTGATGATGATGCTGACAGTGCTATTGCTACTGCTGCTGCTGCTGCTGCTGCTGCTGCTACTACTACTGCGTACTACTACTACTACTTCTACAAATACGTACTATTATTACTACTTCTACAAATACGTATTATTAATACTACTTGTAAAAATACGTACTATTACTGCTGCTTCTTAAACTAAGTACTACTTAGTTCATATATTCACAATTATATGAAACACACTACGTGTGTTTCATATAATTGTGAATATGCAGATGATTTAAGGGCACCGTTCCTAAGTGAGCTTTATAATCAAAGTGATTTTCTTTTAATCCAGGAGCATGGTTTGTTTATGAGTCAGCTTGATTGGTTTTATGGAGTGGGTGAGGGTGTGAATGTGCACGGGGTCAGCGCCATGGAGGAGGGTCGGCTGGTGCGGGGTAGGCCGCACGGCGGAGCAGCCATCCTGTGGCGTGACTCCAAGCGGTTTCGTGTCACTCCTGTACCTTATGAATCCAAACGATTGTGTGCTGTTCGAGTTCATTTACCAGAACAAACGGGTTTGGTGATATGTGTATATATGCCCTGTGATGATCAAAGAAGTGACCAAAATGTGAATGAATATGTAAATATACTGAGTGATATAGCAGTTCTTAGTCTTAGTAATGATATAGATTTTATATTAGTAGGTGGTGATTTTAATACTGATTTTAGCCGTGTTACGCCCCAGACACGGGCCTTTGTTAAATTTATCGATGAGTACAGGTTTTATTGTTGTGATAATGATGCCTTATCCACAGTTGCTTATACTTATTGCAGTAAAGGAAATAATTTTAAATCCCTGATAGATCATTTTTTGATATCAGACAATATATCTAACTTCCTTCAGACTTATACTACTATTGATTCTGTAAACAATCCATCAGACCATATAGCTATAAAGTGTGTTTTAGATGTTACTATTTCTTATAATGTGGAAAATATTGAGCATGAGACCTTCGAGCGCATATGTTGGCATAAGGCAAATACTGAGGATATATTAAGGTATAAAGAGTTAGTCACTGGATATCTGTTAAATGTTCCCCTACCGGAAGATATGTTAATGTGTAGAAATAATATGTGCACCCAGCATGAAATGGAAATAGCAGCATTTTATGATCATATCACCAATGCACTTATAAAGGCAAGTAAAGAGTGTATACCAAGGACAAATTGTGGGAGAGTTAAGAAAATTGTGCCAGGCTGGAATGATTGTGTTGAGGGTTATTTTCGCACTGCTTTGTTTTGGCACAGGTTATGGGTAGACAGTGAACGACCTCAGCAAGGTCTCATTGCCGAAATACGCCGTACAACACGTAAATGTTATCACCAAGCACGCAAGATGGTTATAAAGCAAGAAGAGTTAATAACTACAGAGAAATTAGCTGAGAGTTTGCAGGCTAGTGCTTCTGGTAGACAGTTTTGGAGATCTGTAAGAAACAAGGGAAAACAGAAGAAAAAAACGCCTAAGGCAGTTGATGGAAAACATTGTCCTAAAGATATAGCTGATTTATTTAAAGGAAAGTTTGAAGAGCTTTACAACAGTACCTCATACGATACAAATGAGATGGATAGCTTAAAATCTGCCATCAACAGTGTAATTTCTTGTCAGAAAAATAGTAATGAAAGTATACTCTTGATTACGCCTGATGAGGTGCGTCAAGCACTGCGGAGAGTGAGGCCTGGAAAGGGAGAAGGTGAGGGTGACCTGATGTCTGACCATCTCATACATGCTGGTGATGTGTTATACGGACACTTGTCTGTACTGTTTTCAGCCATGTTGAGGCACGGTTTCTCTCCCCACAGCATGATGAAAGGGGTTATGATACCGCTTCCTAAAGGTCGTTGGGCAAATCTTAATACCAGTGAAAATTACAGAGCGATTACTCTTAGTAGTTTGATGAGTAAAATACTGGATAATATTGTATTGATGAGAGAAAGGGATAAACTATTGACCAATGATTTGCAGTTTGGGTTCAAAGAAGGAACATCCTCTACTATGTGTACAGCAATGGTGAGAGAAACTGTGTCTTATTATGTATCTAAAGGTACAACTGTTTATGGGTTTACTTTAGATGCAAGCAAGGCTTTCGACAGAGTTAATTATTGCAAATTATTTGATATTCTATTGAAACGTAATGTATGTCCTCTTATATGTAGATTATTGTTAAACATGTACGTAAATCAAAAACTAAGCGTAAGATGGAATGACTTACTGTCTAGTACATTTGAAGTGAGTAATGGAGTCAAACAAGGTGGTGTGATCTCTCCTATACTGTATTGTGTTTATGTAGACGGGTTACTCACGGAATTGCGAGACTCTGGCGTTGGCTGCTACATGGGTGGCACCTATGCAGGAGCCTTCGGGTTTGCTGATGACCTAAAAGGTCTAGCACCAAGTGTTTTTGCTCTCAAGAAGATGATAAGCATCTGTGTAGATTATGCATCGAGATATGACATTGTGTATAACGAAAAGAAAAGCAAATTAATAGTTTTCCACGGTAATAAAAGAAGTAATATAATTCCTAATGTAGAAATTAATGGTAAAACTATTGATATTATGGAGGAAATTGTACACCTGGGAAATGTTTTAGGAAGAAATATTTTTAAATGTGATACTTCTAAATGTGTGACTGATTTTTATCGACAATGTAATTCATTTTTATCCCGTTTTAAGGGTGGACTGTCACATGTAAGAAATACTTTGTTTTTAAATATTGTTCTAGTTTTTATGGTAGTCAACTTTTAAATGTGTGTGATGGTAGCATGGAAGCGGTGTACCGAGCGTGGAGGGTTGCAGTGCGTCGAGTGTGGAAGCTGCCCTGGACCACACACTGTAGTCTGCTTCCTCACATTGCTAATGTTATGCCCCCAGAAATGTGGTTCGCAAAACGGGAGATTGCTTTTATAAACCAAATATTAACATCAGACAATATGGTTATAAGAACAATAGGAAGAATGGGGGTTTATGGAAGACATTCAATAATGGGCAGTAATGTAAGATATCTTTCATACAAATTTAATATGAATATTGGAGACATCAATAAGGTTTGGACGCAGCTGCAGTGTGACCAGTACGAACTTGCACGGACTGGTGCACAAATTCGTGAATTGTGTTTGATGAGGGATAGATGTGATACCACAATCTTAGATGTAAGGGAAACTAAGATGTTGATTGATGCTTTGTGCACCGAGTGACGTCGGATTCAGTATGATATTGTCTAATTTAGTATAAATTTATGTCTTTTTTTTTTTAATAATTAAATGAAATGTTTTTCTTTCTTTTTAGTTTTAGTATGTATTTTAGTTTGTGTACACATCTTGTGTGAATAAAGAATATTGAATTGAATTGAATTGAACTACTACTACTACTACTACAAATACGTACTAGTACTACTGCTTCTAAAAATAAGTACTACTACTACTACAAATACGTACTAGTACTACTGCTACTACTACTACATTACTACTACTACTACTACTACTACTACTACTACTACTACTATTACCACTACTACTACTACTACTACTACTATCAATGCTACTACAGGTAGCATTGCTACTGCTCTGGTAAACTATTTAATACTACCACCACACCACCACCACCATCCCTACTACTACTACTACTACTACTACTACTACTACTACTACTGCCACCACGAATACCAACGCCTGTCCCCCACTTACAGCTAACTAGACAATGAGCAGCGAGCACAACAAGGGAAGTATCGGGCTCTGGTAATATCTCTGCTCTGGTTAACTCCTCGGGGACGGCGCGATAAGGTACGACCGAGAGAGAGAGAGAGAGAGAGAGAGAGAGAGAGAGAGAGAGAGAGAGAGAGAGAGAGAGAGAGAGAGAGAGAGAGAGGTCCATTATGCAGTGTTACGTCATCGCACGCCGTGAAAGGAATGAGGAAGAAGGAAGAAAATAAGGGACAGAAAAGAGAAGGGAAGATATAAAGGACGGGAAGGGAAAGAAAAAACACCAGGAAGGAAACAAGGAAAAGGAAAGAAAAGCAAAGGAAAAGTAGAGAAAACGGAAGGAGAAAAGAAAATAAGGAAGAGGAAGATCAGGTAAAGGAAAGGAAGGAAAGGGAAAGGAAGGAAAAGTAAGGTAAAAGAAGGTAAGGAGAGGGAATTAAAGAGAGGGGAAAAAAGATAATTAAAAAAAGAGAGAGAAAGTAAGGCAAGAGAAGGAAAGGGGAGGGATTGAAAGGGAAGAAATGGAAGTGAAGAGAAGGAAGGAAGGAAGGATGGGTGTGGGAAGGGAGGAAGGAAGGGGAGAGCAAGGGAGTCATGGCCGGCGGAACAAAAACAATACTGGCTAAATAAATTCCCTGGTTAGTTATGGAGGGGGAGGGAAAAGGCGCGCTAATGAAATTTTCCTCCAATTCTTATTAGTTTGTTACGATGATATTAATAGTAGTAATGATAGTGACAATAATAATAATAATAATAATAATAATAATAATAATAATAATAATAATAATAATAATAATAATAACAACAACAACAACAACAACAACAACAACAACAACAATTACCATTATTATTTTTATAACCATAATCACTACAATTGCTATGATTATCCTTATCATCATTCTTTGTAGTAGTAGCAGTAGTAGTAGTAGTAGTAGTAGTAGTAGTAGTAGTAGTAGTAACAACATTAGTGCAATAACGTTTGTAGTAGTAGTAGTAGTAGTAGTAGTAGTAGTAATAGTAGTAGTAGTAATTGTTGCAGAGATATATGTAGAACTCTCTCTCTCTCTCTCTCTCTCTCTCTCTCTCTCTCTCTCTCTCTCTCTCTCTCTCTCTCTCTCCCCCATCCCATACCCATCCATACCCACAGATCCACCACCCACCCACCCAGAAACACCATCCACACACCCCACATCCACCCCCCTCCTACACACACACACACACACACACACACACACACACACACACACACACACACACACACACTACACAGGAAGCTTACACGCGAGAAGAGAAGAAAGCAAGAATTAGTCAAGCTGGAGCCGCGCAATGTGACGATAATGTGTTCAGTGAGATGGGAAGAGGCAGTGAACGCCCCGGTAACGCCCATCTTGTGGAGAACGTAGCTGCTGCAGGCGATATGACACTGAGTAAATCAACATGGGCGAGGACGGCAGGAAGGAAGTGAAGGAGAATGTGTTCAGAGGCATGCAACAATGTACCCGAGAGAGAGAGAGAGAGAGAGAGAGAGAGAGAGAGAGAGAGAGAGAGAGAGAGAGAGAGAGAGAGAGAGAGAGAGAGAGAGAGAGAGAGAGAGAGAGAGAGAGAGAGAGAAATTTTCAAAGCCGTAGGGGATAAAAGATCAAGGTGAAAGGAGACAGGATATGGAAGAATGAAAACAGGAAGAAACAAAGGAAGAGACGAGGAAAAAAAGAAGAAAAGAAAAACACACACACAAAGACGGAACACAGAGACAGCGAGAGAAGAACAAGAACAAGAAGAAGAAGAAGAAAAAAAAGGAAGTCACAAGAAATCAGGAAGACTCACCGACACTAAGAATAAAAGGGAGGAAGGAAAGACGCGGAATGAAGGGAAAGAGAAAAGTTATCGCCCCGAAAAATACAACTTGAAATCGTGTAAAGTCAAAGGTAAGGGACGGAAAAGGAAGGGAAAGGATCAGGAGAGGAGAGGAGGGAAGAAAGGAAGGGGAGACATGGACGGGTGGAGACATGGAGGGAAGGTGGAAGAAAGACGATGGGGAAGATATGGGGACAGAGCGGCCATGGATGGGGAGGCTGAGGAAGAAGGAGACGGGGATACGATTGTTGAGAGAGAGAGAGAGAGAGAGAGAGAGAGAGAGAGAGAGAGAGAGAGAGAGAGAGAGAGAGAGAGAGAGAGAGAGAGAGAGAGAGAGAGAGAGAGAGAGAGATGTGGGGAAGATAAATGTGGCGCGGCTATATGGTGTGTGGTGAGGAGAGGAGGAGGTGGAGGAGGAGGAGGAGGGAAGGCAAGAAGGAAGAATTGGGGCCGGCTATTCTGGAAAGAGAGGGAAGAGGCGAGGCGGGAACGGGGCGGGATGGGGAGACGAGGGAGGAATGGAGGACAGGGTTGGGGCGTGTGGGGCGTGGGTTGCGTGAGTGTGAGTGCAGGCGAGCTGGAGAAAGGTTGACTTAGGCGGGGCGGGACAGGGAGGGACGAGGTGGGGCTCAGCGTCAACAAGGCGCGGCATGCTGAATAAACACACCGGGAGGAGTTTTGGAGAACAGGAAGACCCGAGGCGTATTTACTGGGGAGACTTTAAGATTGCTCTTCCCGCCACTGCTGTATTTCTCCCGCTTTCTTTTTCTTTCTCTTCTTTCTCTAACATGCAATTAACCTTGTTTTCCGGGTGTTGCAGATAAGCAGTGCTGCGGCAACTCCTGGTGATTACTAAACTTACTCCCCTCCCAAGGAAACACCACCACCAGTAGTAGCTTCGTATAATAATTCGTATAATAACTCTTTGTTCTATACTTTCACTATAAAATGTCCATGCCTTCATTAACTACAGAGTACGAAACATTCTCTTATAACTTTCGTGCAGGCATATTGTTGAAAGGATAGGTGGGCGGAGAGAGGCCTTGTTCTGTTGTCCCACTCCTAGTTTACCTATCTGGTAGTAATTCAGCAGATACCCTTGTTATAAATCCAGTACCTCACAGTACCTGCTCTGACATGATCTGTGTTATCCTCCAACTGAGGCTGATCCTTCCATCCTTTATACGGCCTTTTCTTCCCCTCCTCCCTTCTCTTCCCGGGTGTCGGTCCATTCTTCCCGCTTTTAACGCCAAGATCACTTAATCTTCTCCATAAGAATAAAAATCACCCATCTCTTTCTTCCTCTCTTTCACACACTCTCGAACCATAACTTGATTCAGTCGCGTTAAGCCTTTGTCACCTCTCCTTCACTCGGTCATATCTTACCTTTATCTCCCTCTTTCTCTCACTGCCATCGAGCTCCTCATCACACACATCTCGCCTTTCATCTCTCGTCCCTCGGTCTGGCGTCAGCACTCGTCACTCAAGTCACTTCACCTTCCATTCCCACCTTCACTTTTTTGCTCTCCCTTATCACTTTTAACATCATTCCCTGTATTTTATCTTCACTCTCACTTTTCTCCCCACTTCACATTAATCACTTTATCCTTTTGTATTTATCCTCCTCTCCACCCCCAGCCCAGTCCAGCCATTCACCACGCGTCTCACCCTCATCTTCCTCAACCTCTCACATCACACTCGCTATTTCCGATGTTATCCCTTACCCTCCCCCATCATTTCTCACTGCCACTTCAAGCTCTCATTCGTTACGCTTCCCTCTCCCTTTCTCATCACCCTTCGCTTTAGTCCCCCTCGCCACGCCACTAGGAAGCTACCAGCCTATCCAACATTCACACCCTCCTCCATATCTGTAAATTCTTAGGCATTAGTCAGACGACAGTCACCTTGCACCACCTCCATCCACGCGGAACAGTGCTCGCCAAAGAGGGAAGGGAGTGGCGGGCTCAGGACAAGGGCGGATCACTGGTAAAAGAGAGCAGGGAGCGAAGAGAGCACGTCAGGTAAAGACCGAGGTTTGGATATGTTTCGGGTTGGGTAAAAAAAAATACGTACAGACAGACATTAGCAGGATTAGGACACAGTTCGAATCAAAGTAGGGAATATGGGGAGTGATGTATAGAGAGAGAGAGAGAGAGAGAGAGAGAGAGAGAGAGAGAGAGAGAGAGAGAGAGAGAGAGAGAGAGAGAGAGAGAGAGAGAGAGAGAGAGAGAGAGAGAGAGAGAGAGAGAGAGAGAACACCGCAACGAGACAGCAATTCTGAAATATAAAGAAGAAAGGAAAGAAAGCAAGAAAGAAAAGAAACAAAGAAAGAAAATAAAAACAGAACGGAGGATAGGGAGAAAATGGGTGATAAAGATCGAGGGAAATAAAACAGGACAGCGAAACAAAATAGTAGTACGAGAAAAAAAAAAAACGGTACGAATCAAGACAAGAATGAGAGAGAGAGAGAGAGAGAGAGAAGAAACGAAGACGATAAAGAGCGTCGGGTGATAAAAACAGAAGAAGAAGAAGAAGAAGAAGAAGAAGAAGAAGAAGTAGAAGAAGAAGAAGAAGAAGAAGAAGAAGAAGAAGAAGAAGAATTAAAGAGCTGGTGAAGGAGTCCGCGATGAGTAATAGGAAGAGGAAGGACGAGCACCAACAAGAGAAGAACGATAACAAGGAGAGAAAAGAGAAGCATGGGAAGACCATAGAGCGAGGTATGAGAAGAGAGAAGAAGTAAATGAAGAGGAGGAGGAGGAGGAGGAGGAAAGAAGGGTCAAGCAAGGAGAGTGATAAGGAGAACGTGCCTCCTTACTCCCTCCTTCTCCTATTCCTCTTTATCTCCTCCCTCCTTCCCTCCTTCTTCTTGCCCTCCATCTTATCATCCTTCCTCTCCCTTCTTTTCATCCTTCTCTGGTATCCTTCCTCTCAATTCTTTCCCCGCATATCTCTCCCTGCCTTCCCCTCCGACAACCTTGCTCTCTCTCTCTCTCTCTCTCTCTCTCTCTCTCTCTCTCTCTCTCTCTCTCTCTCTCTCTCTCTCTCTCTCTCTCTCTCGCTGGCCTTCCTTTTCGCACTTTTATCCCTTTCTCTCCCTCCCTTCCTTCTTTTTCTCAGTCTTATCCTTCTTTCTCTCCCTTCCTCCCTTTCTTCCTCTCCCGGCGACCCTGTCCCCCTCCCTCCTTACGGCTGCTTCTCTCCTTCACGCCTTAATCCTTCTCTCCATCCTTATCCCGCTCCACATGAGGGGAAAATAAAAGCTGGACAGAAAAACCTACACCATTTTCCGAAGCATTTTCCTTCCCAAGCCTTCATTTCAAAGTAAATCGTTCCCCTCCCCTTGCCCCGCTCAGACTTCTTCCCTCCCTCAATGAATCCCCATCTCCCGTCCCTTAAATAACCAGCCCCTTCCTTCCTGTCCCTTTCTACGTCCCCTTCTGCGACCTCGCCTCGATTTCACCCATTCGTCCCCAAGTTCTCCCCTCCTCCCCCAAAAGGAACCGGACTCAAAGTGCTTCCCCAACTTCCCCAATCCTCCTCCTCCTCGCCTTCCTCCTTCTCCTCATCCTCCTCTTCCTGTTTATTTCTTTTCCTCCTTGCCTTCCCTCTCACATCGTCTTCCTTCTGCAGCCGCGCGCTAAATCACCCCACCAACACGTCCGCGCCGCTGCCGCTGTCGCTTCCTCCTCCTCCTCCTCCTCCTCCTCCTCCTCCTCCTCCTCTCTTCCTCCATCTCGCCAAGCTTTTCCCAGCCAACCCAACACACCATTCTCTTTTCTGCTAGAGTACACAACTCCCCTTACCCCCTAACACACACACGGAGAACACGGCACGGACATAAGGAATGGGGACAGGGAGGTTGAGGAGGGATGAGTGTGTGAGTGTACGTACCCATGCTTGTACCATAAGTATTAAATCGAATTATGGGTAAGAGGTTTTGGTTTTGTCTTCTCTCTCTCTCTCTCTCTCTCTCTCTCTCTCTCTCTCTCTCTCTCTCTCTCTCTCTCTCTCTCTCTCTCTCTCTCCAGCAACAATCGTATCCCCGTCTCCTTCAGGATCCACGAACTTGATAATCTCGTCAATAGAAGAGAGGGAACCTTGCGAAAGGCAAAACATTATTCTTTCAGAAATCGTTTACTGATGAATGCTAGTAAAACTCCCGTATATTCACAGGTACTCGTTAGTTAATTTCTAAAATATCACTTAAAATCAACATACACTTCAACATCAGTACCATCACATTCGCTATACATGTGAAAAATCTCGGTCTGTATATGCACCGATACCTAGTATTTGATAAACATATTAGAGAAATCAATTAGCGAAATCAGTAGGAAGGTAATGGGCACTCTTATGCCTATTAATAGAAATATGAACAATTTTAACCAAACGACACGCACTCGCACACAGTACAATATCTTGTGTTGAGTATTTTTAATTATTGTAATATGATATCGGGCACTACACATACAACACTACTAAGAAAAATACAAAAAACTTCAAAATTTCGATGCCAAAGTTGCTAACGGGAAAGCCACTTATTTTTACATAACTGCAGTGGCTCACTATTGAAGACAAAATAACATACGATACAACAGTAACAGTCTATTCTAACTACTTGCTGGCTCTGTCGACTTTAAATCAAGTCATTACACGCCAACAAAACAATCTCTATGTCGCAAAGGTAAATACTGACACTGGAGGCAGATCCCCTCTGTCAGAGGTTCAAGTATATGGAATGACCTCCCACCGCATGTCACAAGGGCCACTGCCCTACCAGCATTGTAGCTGACACTAAAAAATGTGCTTCTCAATGAATAATAATAATAATAATAATAATAATTCTACATTCACATTTTTTTTGTTTTTATCAGTTATTGTTTTATGATTTTTTTTTATTGTTTTGAGATTTTTAACTTCTCTTATTGAGTTTAAGTCAACTTCGTTTTAATCAAACCGCAATCTTTGTTTCTACGACTTTACTATCATTTTCATTGGCATTTTTTATATATCTTATTCAAAGGATTATTTTTTATGTACTTCGGTGTTTCTTTTACAATCTTAATGGTTGCCTTGATTCTTTTGTGATAATATAAAGTTTTTCATTGTAATAAGAATAACCACTAAATGAAAAATAATTTTAATAATTCTACATAATTAATTATTATAATAATAATAATTATTATTATTATTATTATTATTATTGTTATTATTATTATTGTTAGAAGTAGTAGTAGTAGTAGTAGTAGTAGTAGTAGTAGTAGTAGTAGTAGTAGTAGTAGTAGTAGTAGTAGTAGTAGTAGTAGTACTACTCTGAACTGTACCTTATTTTTTGTGCTTTTTACCTTTAATATTAACATACTTTTATATTTACATAATATTATAATCAAGCGCCGTATGACTGAAGTTTTTTTTATCACCTCTCTCTCTCTCTCTCTCTCTCTCTCTCTCTCTCTCTCTCTCTCTCTCTCTCTCTCTCATGGGAAGTATCGTTCGTGGTCTCCCTTCCTCCTCCTCCTCCTTTCCCTCTCACTCTCTCTTCACCACCTTCAATAATTAATGAGTCGAAGAATTAAGTGGGCGGAACCAGATGGCGGGGGTCCAGCTGGCCTCTCCCTCATCTAAAGCCGTCACCCTCAACCACCTCTCTCTCTCTCTCTCTCTCTCTCTCTCTCTCTCTCTCTCTCTCTCTCTCTCTCTGTAGGGTCACACATCGCCCCAGGAACAAGCCCATTCATAGCCAGGTGAACAAGGGCAGCACAGAGAGCGCACGCCTTTCCGTAATTGTCTCTCACTGCCCTAGGATACAAAGGAATGTCCAAAGGGAGCCTGCAGCCAGTGTGTGTGTGTGTGTGTGTGTGTGTGTGTGTGTGTGTGTGTGTGTGTGTGTGTGTGTGTGTGTGTGTGTGTGTGTGTGTGTGTGTGTGTGTG
>NC_087156.1:35134496-35164496 GCF_035594125.1 Scylla paramamosain | reverse complement strand
GATTGATTAAGAAAGATACACAGATTGATAGACAAACATGTAAAATCAATACAGAAATAGACATAGACAAACTTAGAGAAATATAGAGATAGACAGACAAACAGAAAAACAGACAGAAAGAAAAAAAAAGGGGTAGACTAAATTAATAAATGAGCAAAATTCTGGCCAAAAAATAAATAATAATAAACGCGGACATAACTAGACATACGCACAGAAACACAGAAAACGGACAGAAGGACAGAAGAGACAGACGGACGGACGGACGGACAGACAGACAGACGGACGGAAAAATTAATAATGGGTCAAGATGTGAAGGAAGGGGAAGGGAACAACATAAAAATACTTGTCTGAAAATGTCTAAAAATGAAGCAGAAAAGGATGAAGGTCAGGAAGAAGGGAAGGATATTTTGAAGGGTGGGAATGTATTGACAAACACACACACTCACACACACACACACACACACACACACACACACACACACACACACAGAGAGAGAGAGAGAGAGAGAGAGAGAGAGAGAGAGAGAGAGAGAGAGAGAGAGAGAGAGAGAGAGAGAGAGAGAGAGAGAGAGAGAGAGAGAGAGAGAGAGAGAGACAGGATAAATATGAATGCTGCGATAATAAAAAAAAAAAATACTAACCAAGGAGGAGGAGGAGGAGGAGGAGGAGGAGGAGGAGGAGGAGGAGGAGGAGGAGGAGGAGGAGGAGGAGGAGGAGATGCGACAGATTAAGTCGGGTAAAAATTCTAAACTCCTAAGTCTCTCTCTCTCTCTCTCTCTCTCTCTCTCTCTCTCTCTCTCTCTCTCTCTCTCTCTCTCTCTCTCTCTCTCTCTCTCTCTCCGCCAGTCCAGTCAGCCGTAAAAAAAAACAAAAAAAAAACAAAAAAACATGGAAATAACAAAAGACGGTTTCTTTCAACAAGTGAGCGAGCAGGTGTGTAGTATTCCGCCGGTAACCAAGACAACGTGGTAACAAATAGCACAATTTCTCTCTCTCTCTCTCTCTCTCTCTCTCTCTCTCTCTCTCTCTCTCTCTCTCTTCCCCTACTTTTTCAGTCAGTAAGATCTTTGGAGCCCGTGTCTTAAAATTATTCGGTCTCTCTTCACGACTATTTTCAAAGGCTACAAAGATGATTAAACTGATTCTAAAGTGTGTTTTTCCCACAAATGATGTAAAATCCTTGCTAAGCTACCACCAGAATCATGAAATCATCAATTCTTAAAAACTCTTTACTTTTACTGCAGCTTGTTGAAAGTAGTTGAGATAAGGCGCCTAAGTGTTTGAGAAGGTGTTCTCAGCTTAACTACTTAGCCCCGCGTACTATGAAAACATCCTCATCTCGAGGCCTGGCTTAGCCCTATTACTGCTAAACTACTTTTACTCTCAACCGACTCCAACTACTTAAGACTTATTCTAGATTTATTTTTGTAGTAATTTCTCATAAGCGATACCTGTAGCAATGGAAAGACAGAATAAGCCTTCTTTTGTCTCATTATGTGTGCCTATGCAAACATTACAGTGTTCTTTATATCAACACGGGTACAGTCTTAGCAGCAAAAAGGTTAACGTTTATTATGCTTCAGTTTTGTTGGCGTGCAATGTACGATGAGCTGGAGGTGGTCAAGATAATGTCTTCACCATCATATACGTCTTACTTTTCATTAGTATAGCTCATCGCGAACAACTTCGTATGGAGCAATAGGTGTGTTGCTATTTGCTCTTCCTTTGTATTCCACGGTGTTGTGTTGCTTTGTCTAGCCTGATACACAGGACGCAGCAGCACAAAGTACAGTGCCGCATGTTGCCCATCGATCAGAGCCAGGCCGGCGTGGAGGCTGGCTGAAGTGTGGGGAAACTTTAACAGGCAGCTACAAACCAATTTATTTAACCTCCGAGGTGAGAAAATTTTGAGAGCTTGAAGGGAAGTTGTCCACAATCCACGGCACTCAGTGGGGACAGGCGCAGCGGTTCAATACTTGCCACTCCTGCCATTCTATAACGGTCTCTCCTCCACTCACGATAACACATCCATTGTTAATCAATTCTATAAAACCACATATATAAAAGATAATATCGAACATGAAAAAACCTAGAAATTAGCACTAATTTCTATTCTTCCTCAGGTGACGAGACGTGAGCGGCAGGCAGGTAGCGCTGCTTAGTACCGGGGTGAGACAGACGCCACCACAGTGGTGCAATCGTGCCGGCACCAATACATGCTTTCCCGATTTATGCAAATGACAAAGACATGCAGACTGAATTACTTGATTTACAAGTATGATGAGAACATTAAGTCTCCAAATTATTTGTATGAAAAAATTTGCCAATCTCAATGTCAGCCAATTAGAGATGTGTTCAACAACAGGTTCTGAAAATATTTAGAGACAAAACAATCCGGAATTATACAAATAGCGCAGTCATTATCAAAATTCTAGGAATTACGATGACACGAATCGTGAAATACTATTACCAGCACAGCAAGGCGGCCATTAGGGATGGCAGCGTGTCCGGCGCTTCAGGAGCAATTATACAAAACAGGCCAAGGACGAGGCAACACTTCATGCAAGTCTCTTCTGACCTGACTGGTAAAGAGCAGTTTAGTCCTGTTCTTGAGCCTCGCTAAGGTCACTGCCACGCCAAAAATGGGTCACCACAAGGCAAGGGTAACACGTTCGTTTCTTATACAGAGAACATTTCCACGAAATAGTACCTTTATAATATGCTCTTTACCTGACACACCAGGTAAAATTCAGCAGATATTTGGGCGACTTACAAAATTTGCACCTGTAAATTATTCACACTCGAGGTAATGGAGTAAAATTTAAAGCGTCGTTAGATACAGGCGCGCGCCAACCAGAGTCGTGCACCGAAGTATACTCTAGCTCACATGCTCTGTCCAATACGAACATTCAATAAACTTTGAATTTATACGAGCTAAGTACCAAACCTCGAGCGGGAGCCCGGAATGGTCCTAATGTTATCAGCCGTTTGTATTACTTTATAATTCATTGTCTCTTTTGAGGGAAAATAAACAGTTTTTGATGACGCTTTCTTAACCTTCCCAGTCTTTCCTCTTCTGCTCGCTTTCTCGTCCTCCCTCCCATTGCTGCCCATCCTTTCCCATCCTTTTGGATCGATATATGCAAATGTAGAGGAATATTAAGGCATTTTGCATAACAAGTAGTTTATAAAATTCTCTTGTTTGTATAGGAGACCCGTCTTGTGTATCGTTTTTCTCCACACACACAGAGAGAGAGAGAGAGAGAGAGAGAGAGAGAGAGAGAGAGAGAGAGAGAGAGAGAGAGAGAGAGAGAGAGAGAGAGAGAGAGAGAGAGAGAGAGAGAGAGAGAGAGAGAGAGAGAGAGAGAGAGAGCGGTGGGTTTTTTGTGGAGATCAATAAACAAGTAAGTGGATATCAGTTTCCTACAGCCCGAGGCAACATAACCACAACCACGACAGTGGGGCAAGCCAGGCCTTGATCCCGTCCCCTCACCACCACCACCACCAACACCACCAACACCACTACCGCTGCCTCCGCAGCCACCACCAACGACAAGGCAACCAAAAACAAGAATAAGAACATTAATAGCAACAACGAGAAGAGGAAAAAAACACCAATGCTCTCACCACATTATCAGTATATATAGAGCGCCACCATCACGACAAGCGCCCTCAGTAATACGTAGTTATTACCTCTAAGATCTAAAGATTATGAACTCTTTTCTGTTCAGGTTATGAGAGAGAGAGAGAGAGAGAGAGAGAGAGAGAGAGAGAGAGAGAGAGAGAGAGAGAGAGAGAGAGAGAGAGAGAGAGAGAGATAAAGCCGCAATTTTAACCTATTTTCTCCTCGTATTTTCTCCTCATTTTTTTTTTTTTTTGCGTCTTTGATCATCTCCTTTAACAGGATTGAAAAGGACAAAAAAATCACTATTCTCACCACCACCATTACCATCACCACGAGTATCAAAATCCGGAACTAACCTAACCACCCTAGGTTACCATCACTGCCAACACCACCATCGCCACCACTATCATCACCGCCCTTTCAACACAAGAAGAAAAGAAAAAAGGCAGTCGTTGCCGTCACCAAAGCAACAAGGTCAGAGGGGGCAAGAAGAGGCGGCAGAGCAGTCAAGTGAAGAGAAGGGAGACAAAATTGCAGGGAAGGTCACTGGAGACATAATGTACAAACACAGCGACTGGGTGAGGTCACAGTCTGTACCAGCGTGTGTCTGGGCGATGGTGTGAGCCCTTCCTTCCTGACTCCCATCCCCTCTCCCATCACCAGGAAAGTGAAAAAGAGAGAGAGAGAGAGAGAGAGAGAGAGAGAGAGAGAGAGAGAGAGAGAGAGAGAGAGAGAGAGAGAGAGAGAGAGAGAGAGAGAATTATCAAGCAGTCATGCTGAATTAAGCGACATTACGTTACTCACAGCACTCCCAAACGTGCTGTCGTATAACTAGATGCATTGCATTACACGAAGATGGCTGGAATTCTCGCTTGCTCTTTTCATCAAAACTGCCGAAAACATTATGCGTAGTCAACAGCGTGCATGGGATTACGTGGCGGATGAGTCCAGTCCACAGGTTTTGATGGGATGAGTCTGCATGATTCCGCGACAGATGTAAAAGTTTATCATGTCATCAATTTTCATGCGGCGTAATTTGTATTGAGTAGAAAATTTAACATATCCAAGGTGCAATACAAAAAATGTATGGCAGCTTGTAATTATGTTTTGTGTGAAAGTAATCATCCCTGTTTATTTGTTTAATCTAAAACACGAATTTGTAGGATAGTGCAGATAACTCACTACTAGTAGAAAAATGAAAATTGCATTAAACGTTTATAATCTTTAGGTAACATTACTAACATAATCAGGCAATAACTCTAAGTTTATTAATTTCTCCACATGCCATTCATTAACTGAAAGAAACATCGCAACTCTATGTAAGATCTAGGTAAATGAAATACCTCACGCCAGCTGCGCAGACTTATACATCGAAAAAATCTAGTGAGCTTAGAGAGAGAGAGAGAGAGAGAGAGAGAGAGAGAGAGAGAGAGAGAGAGAGAGAGAGAGAGAGAGAGAGAGAGAGAGAGAGAGAGAGAGAGAGAGAGAGAGAGAGAGAGAGAGAGAGAGAGAGAGAGAGAGAGAGAGAGAACCTCCTGGATCTACATACGTATCCACATCCAACAAGAAATCAAATGAACAGCTTCTCGGCATCACAGGTTGCGTTTCTCCAAAATTTTATTGAAAACCTTGAAAACTATGAGACATTCTTGGCACCAGACAGACAAACGGAAGAGCACCGAGTACAAAATCTTCGCCAACGCAAACAAAGTGGGAGGGGGTTAATATTATTCATGACGTATAAGTAAAAGTACTACAAAACGTAATGTAAGTACCATAGGAAGAGACTTGTACAGTGCTAAACAAGCACTAAATATCCCAGCAATATTGTTGTGCCCCACGACCTTACAGGTGAAGATGGTATAACACAGACACACACACACACACACACACACACACACAGAGAGAGAGAGAGAGAGAGAGAGAGAGAGAGAGAGAGAGAGAGAGAGAGAGAGAGAGAGAGAGAGAGAGAGAGAGAGAGAGAGAGAGAGAGAGAGAGAGAGAGAGAGAGAGAGAGAGAGAGAGAGAGAGAGAGAGAGAGAGAGAGAGACTACAGACAGATAGACAGTGAAAAACAAAGCGCATCAGTAATATATGACAAAGTAGTAATCCTCTGTAATGGAATCGCTCTCTTTATTTAGCAGACAATAAGAACTTTTATTTGCAAGACACTAACTGTACATCGATCAACGCCTTGGCCTCCGCGTGTGTGTGTGTGTGTGTGTGTGTGTGTGTGTGTGTGTGTGTGTGTGTGTGTGTGTGTGTGTGTGTGTGTGTGTGTGTGTGTGTGTGTGTGTGTGTGTGTGTGTGTGTGTGTGTGTGTGTGTGTGTGTGTGTGTGTGTCCCAATAACAAGAAGATGAGGTGCTGGGAACGCGCACAGTGAGGCAGCGGACCGTGTTACAGCAGCTTCCTTAGTTACGTCAATCAATTACTCCGGGAAGTGAGAGAGAGAGAGAGAGAGAGAGAGAGAGAGAGAGAGAGAGAGAGAGAGAGAGAGAGAGAGAGAGAGAGAGAGAGAGAGAGAGAGAGAGAGAGAGAGAGAGAGAGAGAGAGAGAGAGAGAGAGAGAGAGAGACGTACGAAACAAAAATAGAAAGCAAGTCAGAAAGAGACGAATAAACATCCAAGGAGAGATAATAGCACACACACACACACACACACACACACACACACACACACACACACACACACACACACACACACAAAACAAAAAAACACGGGCCCCCTCAGGCGCAGACCAAGGGACAGACACACAGACAAGGTGACGCCTCAGGAACCCTCACTTCCGTTTCATTTCACTGGTCGTAACCCAGAGCCCAGCGCGCGCGCACACACACACACACACACACACACACACACACACACACACAAAGAAAGAACACCCTTTTTCTTTATTTCCTTCCCTCCACTTCCCTAGCTTGGACAGAACTCACATCGATTTTTATACGGGCAAACAGCAAGCAAGCACTTCGCATACAAAGGCTTTCATCTTTTATGTCCCTTTCTTCTTCCTCTTCTCCTCATCACGCCACTGCTCTTTCTTCCAAGCCACTGAAGACTGTGCCCGCGGTAAGTGCCCTCATAACTCACCGCACTGATCACCGCCACTCCCCCTCGACTTCAATCATTGCGCACTGTAACTTTTGTAACCTTCAGTATTTCCCTCGACCGGAGCCCTCGTTCAGCCCGCAGCCGATTCCCTGAGACACGTGAGAGCCAGCGGGATCTAAGGTAACGTGTGTTTGCTTCGGCGAGGTTCAGGCTAAGGGAAGCAGCAGTCTACACAACAAGAGCAAGGGAGGGAGTAAATGCGAAATAGAGCTGCAACCGAAGAATGAAGAGACGGGAGAATGCACGAAGGATGAGGTAAATGTGAAATGTTGATACAGATGAGGAAGAAGAATGATAGGGAGGTGGTTGTGTTGACGGGTTAAATGGGGGAGAGAGAGAGAGAGAGAGAGAGAGAGAGAGAGAGAGAGAGAGAGAGAGAGAGAGAGAGAGAGAGAGAGAGAGAGAGAGAGAGAGAGAGAGAGAGAGAGAGAGAGAGAGAGAGAGAGAGAGAGAGAGAGAGAGAGAGTGTGTGTGTGTGTGTGTTCACGAAATTAAAAGGGGTGAGGGAAGGATTTATTAGCTTAGGGAATAATGAGAGAGAGAGAGAGAGAGAGAGAGAGAGAGAGAGAGAGAGAGAGAGAGAGAGAGAGAGAGAGAGAGAGAGAGAGAGAGAGAGAGAGAGAGAGAGAGAGAGAGAGAGAGAGAGAGAGAGAGAGAGAGAGGGGGGGGCGGGGAGAGACTTGCACTAAAATGAATTACCAATGTCCGCACTGCACCACTTAATCAAACATATGGCAATGCTGATCAATAAAACACATGCACCTGTCACGTCACGCAGCACCCTGAGGCAAACACTTGTGCAGCCGTGGACAAGTGCAGCGCAACTTACTGAGTCTTGATCATCCTCTTTTAGAGATTTTGGTGAAACTTTTGTTGTTCCTTTAGACATAACAAAAGCTTTTGATAGAGTCTGGCACAAACCTTCGATTTCCAAACTACCTTCCTACGGCTTCTATCCTTCTCTCTGTAATTTCATCTTCGGTTTCCTTTCTGACGGTTCTATTGCTGCTGTGACAGACGGTCACTGTTTTTCTCCTAAATCTATTAACAGTGATGTTCCACAGGGTTTTGTCCTGTCATCCACTCTCTTCCTATTATTCATCAATGATCTTCTAAACCAAACTTCTTGTCCTATCCACTCCTATGGTTATGATAACACCCTGCACTTTTCTACGTCTTTTCATAGACGCCCAACCCTTCAGGAAGTAAACATTTCACGCAGGGAAGCCATAAAACGCCTGACTTCTGATCTCTCTAAAGTTTCTGATTGTACCACAGCAAACTTAGTACTGTTCAATGCCTCAAAAACTCAACTCCTCCATCTATCAACTCGACACAACCTTCCAGACAACTATCCCCTCTTCTTTAGTGACACTCAACTGTCCCCCCTCTTCTGCAATGAACAAGCTCGGTCTGTCTTTTACTTATAATCTAAACTGGAAACTTCACATCACATCTCATCTCTAGCTATAATAGCTTCTATGAAGTTAGGCGTTCTGAGGCGTCTCCGCCAGCTTTTCTCCTCCCCCTCCCCCCAGGCTGCTAACTCTGTACCGGAGCCTTATCCGTCCATGTATGGAGTATGCTTAATATGTATGGGGGGCTCCACTCATACCGCAATTTTAGACACGGTGGAATCAAAAGTTTTTCGTCTTATCAACTCCTCTCCTCTAATTGCCTGTTTTCAGCATCTTTCACATCGCCGCAATATTGCATCTCTTGCTATCTTGTACCGCTATTTTAATGCTAACTGCTCTTCAGATCTCGCTAACTGCATGCATCCCTCCTCCCGCAGCCTCGCTGCACAAGACTTTCTTCTTTCTCTCATCCCTTTTCTGTCCATCTCTCTAAGGCAAGAATTAACCAGTATTCTCAATCATTCACCCCCTTCTCTGGTAAACTCTGGAACTTCTGCCTGTTTCTGTAATTCTTCTTTCCTATGACTTGAACTCTCTCAAGATGGAGCTTGCGAGACACTTATCCTTCAATTTTTATGATTCTCTTGACATCTCTTTTGGAACTGATACCTCAGTGGGATTTTTTTCCTCTTTTTTGTTTCCCTTGGCCAGTGACGTAAAAAAAGAAGAAAAAAAAAAAAAAAACAGACCATGCTACACTGCGACAGGCACTTCCCCTAATCTTAAGTCGTCGAATATGCTGGGAACCTATCAGTTGTCATGATGTGTAAGAAAAGTGTCAGATCAAAGGAGTTGATCTTTTGAAATTACATCATAAGCCTTTTGTTGGTTTGTTCGCATTAGTCGACAAAATTTTACTTAAAGATAACACTACTTGCACTTAAATTTTCGACATGTTGACATTGGTACTTTTCGGAACTAAATTTACACAGCAACACTTTACTAAACGTGGGAATCCTAGACAGTAAAAGGTTTAAGTCTGACTAGAAGGCAAAATACAGTGGAATTGAGTGAAGGTTTCTTGATTAGTAACCACTAGTGTACCAAAGTAGTATCTGTTTACACCGTTCCATTATATTACTTCCTAAAACTACATAACATAACACAAACTTCAAGTAATCTTCCTTATGTCACTTTTGTGTTACATTCTAAATGAAACCTATGCCGTCTGATGTCTTTGCATACCTCTTGGCCTGTCAACATGGGTGCAAAAAAAGGCAAGGTGATGTTATCTAAATACTTCCTACAACTACATTACGTTTTATCTTCAGCATTCAGATGACCGTGCACTAAACAGCACGGGTGGAATGAAATGACGTTATGCTATATAGATGGCATGAAAAATACTAATTCGCCTTTCTTTCCATAATTTTGCATTTCGTCTCTCTCTCTCTCTCTCTCTCTCTCTCTCTCTCTCTCTCTCTCTCTCTCTCTCTCTCTCTCTCTCACACACACACACACACACACACACACACACACACACACACACACACACACACACACACACCTACGAGGCACTATGTTTTCTCGTTCATATATTTATGAGGCACTATCTCATCGTGAACGTGATCAGCGACCGTAACACTTTCCTCCACAGTACACACAATTTCGCAGCATTTTCCCTCACCTCATATACATTCAATATGCAAATTACCATCCCGGTGACGCACCCTCTGCCGTCCCCGCAAGCTACAGGGATCCTTATGGAGATGAGCGTGACGTGCCCGCTTCCCTGCCCTGCCTGCCCTCATCACGAACAATAATGTGTGTCAACTGTAAAGATTCAACGACTTCCTTTCTTTGTGATCTGCTCATCTATTCTACTGCTCTCTTTGTCTGGTGTCACACGCGAGCAATGGCTGGAGTCGCTTCCTGGTCCCTGCGATGCTTTGTGTCTCGGGACATTTCCTCGCATCCCTTGTCAAAACAGGATATAGCTTCATAAAACTTTTCTTCTCCATTTTATCTGTATTTTTGAAACAAGACACCTATAAACATCGTGGACATGGAATAATAGTAAACACGGCAGTCGCGCCGCTCACAAAAAAATCCATACCGATGGATACAAATACGGTTGAAAAATAATGATAAATATCAACCATTCCTCTTCAGCGGCAAGTCTAAGCCATCTCATCCACTCACCCAAGAAACACAACCTTGCTGCACATAGCACAAGTGCCAAACACTAGCATCTCTCTCTCTCTCTCTCTCTCTCTCTCTCTCTCTCTCTCTCTCTCTCTCTCTCTCTCTCTCTCTCTCTTGTTAAATTACTCACGTCAACTAAACACCGTACCTCACGACTCGTTTATCTCAGTTCTTCGTAGCAAGACTAAGCCTTTAAGTAAAAAAAAAAAAAAAAAAAAAAAAAAAAAAACTCGCGACTAACTCAAAACAACACTCAAAAATTTTCACCGACGTTTACAGCACACCGAAAATAAAAGATAACACAATAATGAACTCTTGAGAAAATATATATTTGTTGAGCACTCAGAGGACGGACATGGGAAGCAATACTCACAGCTGGGTCCTCCTGAGCTGGCGGCTTGTCACTCATGACGGATGGCGATGGCGAAGTGGGTCGAGGCAGGGAGTTGGCCCTCGACCCTCCGCCCACACTCAGGGTGTCCACACTCAAGGTGCTCCCCGGGGACCCGCTTCTGAGGGGCCAGGGACGGGGCGCAGGGTGTGGGGCCGAGAGAGGAAGCGAGGACGTTGGAAGAAAACAAGAAGAGCAATAGAGGTGAAGTGTCGAGTGACAGAGAGGAGACGTAAGGAAGAAGGAAGTGAGTGAGCATGTCAAGGTAGAAGGAAGACATAGACCAGAGTAGTACAAGAGATAGATGAAACAGAGATGGGGTGATGGCAGAATGTGGCAGGGCACCAGAGATACAAGATCAGATTGTTGTGGTTAGATGGAGTGAGCCAACGTGTGAGGAAAGAAGTGTGTGTTTGGAATACGCATTGCAGCAGCGTGAGAGGGAGAGGCGGGGAAGTGGAAGAATTATGGAGGCGAGGAGTGGAGGACGGTGGACGCGTGGAGGACAGCAGCAGAAGCAGCAGCAGCAGCAGCAGCAGGACGTCGTGGAGCCGTGTCGGGAGGGAGAAAGAAAGAGAAAACACCATCATTAGTTTTCTTTTAAATAGTGAGTCAGTTGCCTTTATGGCAGCTTAACTACAAGATAAATTTAGTTGCCCTACATTCATACATCTGATAGTCTGGTACAGAATTCACTACCTTAATATCTATTAAAATCATATCACACCTAAATCTGTGCCCCTTTGCTTATTATTTCTTCGGTTTTAGTTATTTTCATGTCACTAATTCTGCTGCATCATGGCATTCCGTCTCCGGACATGTATGAAAATATTTTATTTATTTTGAAATTTTACTATAACACAATATTTTTCATTCAAATGACATGAGTGACTTAAATGCGCATTTCAACGTGGTGCTTTTTTTTTATTTTTTTTTGCTCGTCAATCCGACATTCACATATCTGGCTCCTCATCAACTCGCATTCTTTCTTGGTTGGCGATTCCCATTCCTTCTCGAGACATAATAATTAAAAAAAAATAAAAACTTTAAACACAAAGCCACTGCACAGCTGGGGTGACAACCACCGCCCCCCCCCCGCCACCCGCCGCGTGCAGCAAGCATGGCAGGCGCTGCCGCCGCGACGCTGTGCAGCAAAATAAACGCTGCAAAAGAAAACGGATGAAAGCAAAATATGAAATATATAACAACAAAACATAAACAACATGACGTCAAAACAGAAATCCATACGAGAAACGCGACGGTGTTGACTTTGACAAAACACATAAATACAAAAAAACAAAAATATTGACACACACACACACACACACACACACACACACACACACACACACACACACACACACACACACACACACATCACAGGGCCGAGAAACGCAGAGAAACCTAACCAGCTAACCAATCATCTTACCAGTCTCTTGTGAAGCTCAAGAACCAATCAGATGCCTTTTGCGACCCACCAAGACTCAGACGTCCCTCTCAGCCGCCAAAACCCATTATCAGAGAA
Organism: Scylla paramamosain; assembly: GCF_035594125.1. Classification (NCBI taxonomy): domain Eukaryota; kingdom Metazoa; phylum Arthropoda; class Malacostraca; order Decapoda; family Portunidae; genus Scylla; species Scylla paramamosain. Next base: position 35,152,280 of record NC_087156.1, on the reverse strand, counting down.
GCAGCCACTCAGACCCAAACTTTCGCCAAACTTCCGCAGCTTTTCAGAGAATTATTGGCGGAGCAGGACTTGGATGGACCGCAAAGGGGAGCTGCAGACTGGACGGCATTGGCGGCAGGACAAAGAGGGGAGGGAGGCAAAAATAATAGACGCATCAAAACACACTCGGTACTTAATCCTTGACTGGTGATGGCATTATCCCTCTTATCTGAGTGACCTGAGGCGATCTGAATATATGTAAATAACAACACTACAGGCAATGAAATGTTTGAGTTACTCGACTGTTCCTTTGCTGTCAGTAGGACCGTCGAACTTTATCCTCTTAACTTGCACCATACTATTTCATTATGCCTAAGGAGACGAGAAAAGTCAAAGAGCAGTTACGACAACTCTCATTATCTCATTTTGGAATGGTTCGGAAAATATGTTTGATTTTCTGGAATTTATCGTCAGAGCAACCTCACTTCCGCATTTCCTGTCCCCGGAGTGAGCGGGGAAGCCTTAATTAGGAGAATCGAAGCGTGAAATTGATTAGAACTCCCTCAGACGAATTATCCTCACAATGAATGATCCCCGGTACCCTTATCGCAATGCCTCACCAAAAACGTCCCGCGCAGCAGCTACTGTAGAGGCGCTGCAGAGTGATGATATGTTGTAAGCTCGGCTACTTCACCCTATGCGGTGTGCTCCGCCACCTCACGCTATGCTGTATGCTCCATGCTCCATCATCTCACCCTATACTGTATGCTCCGCCATCTCACGCTATGCTGTATGCTCCACCACTACACCCTATGCGCTTTGTTCCGTCACCTCACGCTATGCTGTATGCTCCGCCACCTCTCCCTATACTGTATGCTCCGTCACCTCAAGCCATGCTGTACGCTCCGTCACCTCATGGTTCTTAATTATTTCACAAGCTTTGACGCCTTGTCTTTAATTTCAACATTCTCTGCGGGAAATTACCAAGGGTTTCAAAGGTGTTTTCATGATTAAAGAGATTATTTAACAAGGTTCCTATATAATTCATAAAAAAAAAAAAAGCTCGTGACAACTCGTCTAATCGTCTCTGAAACTCTGAAACTCTGAAAATATGTAGTGCTAATGCGTTTACAGAATGATGCGGGGGACTTATGAAAACAATGGAAAAAGTCCACTGGCTACATTCTAACAATCATTCCTACAAAGCGAATATTCCTGACTCTTCATTTATGCCTACACCTTAATGGTCTAAGTCCACTGAAATCTTATATATGTTAGTACTTATAGTTATACATTGAATATAAAAGCGAACATATATACACACAGCCTGCCAAAATACGTGGATATATATATATATATATATATATATATATATATATATATATATATATATATATATATATATATATATATATATATATATATATATATAACATCCATATATACACAACTGCTTGAAGGAGGCAACATCAAAGTGCGAGACAAACAACATGTGAGGAAGACAGTGTTAGTTGTGGCTGCAGATAAGTTTCCCTTTGTAACTCTCTCTCTCTCTCTCTCTCTCTCTCTCTCTCTCTCTCTCTCTCTCTCTCTCTCTCTCTCTCTCTCTCTCAACACTCGGAACACTCCCAGCACACGTCTACACACTCACTGCGACAACACAAACACTATACACTCCAAGGAATTACAACTGACGACGACATCGCGGCCTGCCAGGGAACACAACGCCCGGGGGAGTGAGGGAGTGAGGCAGGGAAGGTGGTGGTGAGGGCAGTGCTCGTCACGCCGGCCAGAACAACAGCCAGTCTATTAGGTATTCCAAAAGGTTGCTGGACAAGAATCACCGCGCGTATAGTATGGCATTATTTTCATCCCAAAGTATTTCCCGCAGCTTTTCCAATGAAAGTTTCGGCGAGAGGATAAGAAGTGGAGGAGGAGGAGGAGGAGGAGGAGGAAAAGAAAGTGAAGAAAATAAAGGGAGAGGAAAGGGAAAAGAAGAGGAGAAAAGAGAAGGGAAAAATAAAAATAATAATAATAATAACAATAATAACAATAATAATAATAATAATAATAATAATAATAATAATAATAATAATAATAATAATAATAATAATAATAAGAAGAAGAAGAAGAAGAAGAAGAAGAAGAAGAAGAAGAAGAACAAAAAGAAGAAGAAGAAGAAGAAGAAGAAGAAGAAGAAGAAGAAGAAGAAGAAGAAGAAGAAGAAGAAGAAGAAGAAGAAGAAGAAGAAGAAGAAGAAGAAGAAGAAGAAGAGAGAGAGAGAGAGAGAGAGAGAGAGAGAGAGAGAGAGAGAGAGAGAGAGAGAGAGAGAGAGAGAGAGAGAGAGAGAGAGAGAGAATGACCACCACTTACACGGAGGACCGAAGACAAGAGAAAGTTTAGCCAAGGAGCAAAAACAGACCCCGAGACATGATGGTGTGTGTTTTTTTTTTTTTTTCGTGAGGAGATCGATAAGTGAAGAGGCAGCTCGTCTGTGAGCGGACGAAAGCTTTCCAGACTCAACCACTTCATATTCTAAGTAAGTCTTCCTTTTCTTTCTCCTCTCTCTCCCTCTCCATTCCCGATTCTTGAAGCATTTGCGTCTTTCTCTCTCTTCTCTCTGCCTTGCCATTACATGAATCTTCAAACTTTTTCATTATTTCACCTCAAACTATACTCTTACTCTTGCTCCTCTTTTCCCGCCTCGCTCCTCCTAAATATGAAATATATATTCGTATTTCCTACTTCTCCTCTTTCTCTTCCTCACACTTTTCGCTTTCCTATTCAACACACGTTGCCAATCTTTTGCCTACCTATTTCTCTCTCTCTCTCTCTCTCTCTCTCTCTCTCTCTCTCTCTCTCTCTCTCTCTCTCTCTGTGTGTGTGTGTGTGTGTGTGTGTGTGTGTGTGTTTGTCTCAATGCGTCTTTTCTTTTCTTCTGTTCTCTCTCTCTTCCGCTTCAACTTCCTTATTCTTCTTCCTTTTTATCATCACCATCACCATCCCCTCTCTCTCTCTCTCTCTCTCTCTCTCTCTCTCTCTCTCTCTCTCTCTCTCTCTCTCTCTCTCTCTCTCTCTCTCTCTCTCTCTCTCTCTCTCTCTCCAACCAGCAACATGCCTCTACCTCACGCCACAGGAGAGGAGGCGAAGTGCAAGGCGGAGAACGAAGGTTAGAGGGAAATGTAGTGTGTGCAGCCAGCCAGTCAAGTTAATGCTCTCCCTATCAAGCCAATACAGCCGCTCCTACCTTGGTCTCTCTCTCTCTCTCTCTCTCTCTCTCTCTCTCTCTCTCTCTCTCTCTCTCTCTCTCTCTCTCTCTCTCTCTCTCTCTCTCTCTCTCTTTTCCCTCCCTAACCCTTTCTCCATTCATCCCTCACTCACTCTCTCGCTCGCTCGCTTGGTCCCTCTCCCTCTGATCCCATCTCCTTCATTCACGCATCTATAAATTCATCCTTATATTCCTCTCTCTCTCTCTCTCTCTCTCTCTCTCTCTCTCTCTCTCTCTCTCTCTCTCTCTCTCTCTCACTCTCTGAAACACGAGACTGGAATAAAAATAGAAAGATTAATAATACAAAATACAATAACAACCACAGCAACAACAACAATCATAATAATAATAATAATAATAATAATAATAGTAATAACAATAATAATAATAATAATAATAATAATAATAATAATAATAATAATAATAATAATAACAGCAATGACAAATAGTAATAATAATAACAGTAATAGCACACAAATATTACCATCCAATATGTGAAATGCAGAACACTTACCAACCACTTAAAGCACACACCACTTTAGGGAGATGGGGAGGGAGAGGCGCAGGGAAGGACGGCAAGAGGGAGGGAGGGATGGGATGTGACGCATTGCTAAAAGTGGGTCGCGTGTAAGGGAGGGAAGGGACGAGAGGAAAGGAAGGGAGGACGAGAGGAAAGGAAGGGAGGAAAGGAGAAATTGAAGGAAGGAAATGAGGGGAAAGAGTAGCACATGAAGGGAGAGAGAGAGAGAGAGAGAGAGAGAGAGAGAGAGAGAGAGAGAGAGAGAGAGAGAGAGAGAGAGAGAGAGAGAGAGAGAGAGAGAGAGAGAGAGAGAGAGAGAGAGAGAGAGAGAGAGAGAGAGAGAGAGAGAGAGAGAGGTAAGCAGGGAAGCAATTCTTCACACACACCTACACACACACACACACACACACACACACACACACACACACACACACACACACACACACACACACACACCACTCTGCCGGCACTGATCACAATGAAGAAGGCAACACAGAAGTAGAAGCAGGTTGTCCTCATACCACAGAGACCACAGCGTTCCACGTAATCCTATCGTTATCAATGCTTTACTCTGCCAGACGCATTGCCTTGAGTCCTCCCGCCCTCCCCTTATCCTTTGCAAAATATTCAAGGTAACTTTTTCTCCTGTTTCCTTAGTGAGCTGTACGTTTCATTTTCGATCCTCTCTCTCTCTCTCTCTCTCTCTCTCTCTCTCTCTCTCTCTCTCTCTCTCTCTCTCTCTCTCTCTCTCTCTCTCACATTTTTTTTTTTTTAATGCAACATGGTCATTTTGGCCGTAGCAGCTCGGCACCACGCTCTGACGCGCCTCCATCCGAGAATGTGCATCAGGGTGTCACGGCAACCTGTGTGAGCATCACGTCTCACTTGTTTCCAGTAAGAGAAAACTAATAAAATAAATATAGAAAAAAAAAAAAAAACAGGAGAAAACTCAGTTTTCGTTTTCTTCTTGTGCGTAAACTAGGACGGCCTCCAGTTATCAAGTGATCAGTTAAGAGGACTTCATTTGGTCCGTCAGGAGTCAGTTATCAGTCAAGAGGAATCCAGCTACTCGCCAGTTGTCGGTTATCAGTCAAGGGACAGCAGGTGGTGCCTGGTAGTCAGTAATCAGGCAGGAAGAGCAAAGCTCGTCTCTGCCTGTCAGTAGCCAGTCAAGGGGACTTTAGTGTGTCAGTAATCATTCACGAGGACTTTAACTGGTCTGCAGTCGACGGTGATCAATCAGGAGCATTTCCAATAACGGCCGTGCAGGCCCGCCTGATGCTGCCTTGTCTAACGAGGCGACGCATTATTCCCTTTTCATCAAACGCCCTTCCAGGCGAGCTTCTGCACTCCCAAGCACCCGCGCCTCGGCTTCCCGCACCGCCCCTCAACCCGCCTGGTATCCGACGCACGTCTCCGACAACACCCGGCCTCGGCAGGCCCCATCGATCCTGCCATGCCCTCTGTCATTCCACGGGACTCATCCTTCATTCTGATCGTTTATCGGTGGTGTGGATGTTTTCCTGCACTTAGCGTCCCCTCCCCTGGTGGTACCAGTGGTGATACACGGGAGCATCAGTAGGGTAGGCCGGCTAAATGTAGTCTTTACATACTTCCTGTAACCAACACGAAAACTAAGAAATGAATTCGGTATTATTTTAACAGTAAAATATACAAACATTTTGTTTTAGAGGAAATGCCTGGACGTGCAGAAAAGTTTTGCATTGCTTCCTGACAGCTTAAATGCTGCATTAGGGATGTGAGCTTCAGTGTCAATATATTTTTAAATATTTATTTATCACCTAAATTTACAAGTACATACTAACTTTGACTTGGTACACGGTTTGATTTTTTTTAGGCCACCTCTTTTCAAGGTTATGCAATATGAACGGTGTATGGCATCCATACACCTGTATGGCTGCCTGTACTGTTTTTCACACGTGAAGCTGCTTCCCTGAAGTGTTCTTGGTGCTCGCAGCTCACCACGTCAGCTGCCCACACCAATTAGACACAGGACCATGGTATAGAATGAACGATAGCTGCAGTAATGCTATCTACTTCACATCAACAGTATGTTGGTGAACGAAATGGCAAGGCATGGACCTAGTTCCTAACATACGACGGAGAGCGATCCAGGCACCACTGAGATGTGAGGTGACAGTGATGCACCGCGGCTGCATCGGTGATGGGCAGAGACAGACTGCAACTGTACGTGCACTGCTGAAGATAATGAAGTCAAATGCTGGTAAGGCAGCGGGAACGTGACGACGCTCGGGTGTCTGTGGCGAAGATCACGGTAGTAACTGGAGGAGCATCATGGTATATACACATATACATACACACAAAGCAACACTGTTTGTAACACAGAGCAAGGAGTGACGGTGACACACGGACGACCTTAGATGAAGAGGGAGTGGAGAGGGAGGGTGACAGGTGCTCGGAAAACGGTGCTCAGGGGACATGGATGCAGGAATGCGTGGGGAGGGTGGCAGGGTCTCGGGAGGGGATAGACACAGGCACAATCAAGGCAAAACTTGAGAGATAACAAACCTAGTATCATACCCCTGGCTGGTTCTTATGCTTGGCCGTCTGTTGGGAAGGGAGAGTCAAGTTAACAATGGTGGCGGTTGCTCCAGGACTCTTGCCCCTTGTCTGGAGACACTAAGACTAAGACACAATTTCTAAAAGGAATTCACAATATTCCTAGACACGCACACATGTCAGCTCGTGTGGTGATGTGGAACATGTGAGGCGCTCACCCTGTGGCTGTGCTGGTTTACACCACAAAGTTATTAAGTAGGTAGGGATATATATATATATATATATATATATATATATATATATATATATATATATATATATATATATATATATATATATATATATATATAGATATAGATATATAGATAGATAGATAGATAGATAGATAGATATGACGGACAATATATCACAACACATTGTGAAGACGAAGACCTTTAATAAAACCAGCGATAAAGTAAAAAAGACCGTGTGTGTGTGTGTGTGTGTGTGTGTGTGTGTGTGTGTGTGTGTGTGTGTGTGTGTGTGTGTGTGTGTGTGTGTGTGTGTGTGTGTGTGTGTGTGTGTTTCTGGTGACCGAGATGACGTCCGATGAGTGCCACACAATAGGCCAACCAGTGGGTGACAGTGTGTGGTATTGTTTTATGTTGACAGATGATGACATGCTTTCTTTACATTTCCTTTTATCAGCAGATCTCAGAAGGGTTGCTGCATCTAGTTGTCGCCAACAATTTGTATACCGTTGCATAAATCAGACGAGGAAAAGAAAAGAACAACACAATTAAGAGAAAAGCACGGCCGGCCGAGCAGCCAGCCAGCGGCAAGGAAGCAGGCAGCAACCGCTGACCCGGCGATGGTACTTGACGAATCCAGTGATTGCCTCGCCCAGCCCTGAAACGATGTCTCTAGGCTAGCTATGCTGAGGCGCCACATACTCAACTTAATGTTTCCTTCCAACAAGTTCTTCAAAATCATCACCAAAAAATATATTTCACAGGGTTGTGAAAAATAAACATACATGCAAAAGTGTCCAGAAATTGCAAAAATTTGAAAAATATTTTGGAATACTCTGAAAGAGAAATTTGTGAAAAATTCTTTTGTTTCCATAAAAGATACAGGAGGCCACGGAGGCGAGGCGAGGCGAGGCGGGACGCTGGAGGGGAGAGGCTGTTGGACAGGAAACTGACAGGCTGACCCACGCACCCACACTTCTGACGCCCATGGCAACACTAGCACCGGGAAGGGAAGGGGATGAGAGAGAGAGAGAGAGAGAGAGAGAGAGAGAGAGAGAGAGAGAGAGAGAGAGAGAGAGAGAGAGAGAGAGAGAGAGAGAGAGAGAGAGAGAGAGAGAGAGTATAATGGTGACTAATAATGAGGTTCCACTTGGGCGTGAGGCCTGGAGGTGGGTGAGCGCCTCGTATCGCACCTGGCCATCTCATCTGCGTGACAAGCGGGAGAAGAATCTTCAAACCATCGCTCTAAGTGGATAATGAGGTCTTTGTGTCTGCTAATGTTACGTAATTATCTCTCTCTCTCTCTCTCTCTCTCTCTCTCTCTCTCTCTCTCTCTCTCTCTCTCTCTCTCTCTCTCTCTCTCTCTCTCTCTCTCTCTCCGTCCCCATCACCATGAAGGCAGTATCCGATGTGCCCCACTTCCCTCCCTTCTTCAGCGGCAGCCATTCGCTTCCACTCTTTACTGCTCTCTCCTATTTGACGTGACAGAAAATGTGACACACAGCCTCGTCACAGCCCGACGTGGCCCTCCATCCAATTCCCGACCCTGCCATACCAGCCTTGCTTCCCTCATCACCCTTTCTCCCCCAAAGCTTCTCCCCTGCCTAACAATGTCCCCCACCCCAACTCCTCTCACCATCCACCGTTCCTGGCTGCTATCAACTTCCTCCTCTCTAGCGAACTTTCAACCGTCAATCTCATAATCTACTGATAAATGGGGCCCATCATCTTCCCCATCGCTGCTTTTTTGTCACTGCTCGAGCTACCGTGTTCTCTTTGGGCCAGAAAATAACGTCGTAACGGAGAGTGATGGAGGATGATTCGTGTTATAGGCTATGGTCATCGGGCACTGCTACTCCACGCGGCCCATCGGTCAGCAAAAGCACAAACTCAGACCGGTGCAATCAACTCTTCGACTTTATCACCGTAAGAGCTATTTCGATTTGAGTCTACTGATTATATTTCTTCTGGTCTTCCTTGTCAGTATGGGTCTCTCTCTCTCTCTCTCTCTCTCTCTCTCTCTCTCTCTCTCTCTCTCTCTCTCTCTCTCTCTCTCTCTCTCTCTCTCTCTCTCTCTCTCTCTCTCTCTCTTCCTAGCTACACACACAAACACAGCAAGCCTTCAACGCTAAACTGAACATGCGATTTTATTCGACTTAATTTCCATCGTTATTCTATCGCATAAATTTTGATTAAGTCGATGCGATTGCGTGTTTCCGTGAGAGACTGCAATAAATAATTTTACGATAACACAATAAATCAAGTGAAGGCAAAGTCCTCTCTCTCTCTCTCTCTCTCTCTCTCTCTCTCTCTCTCTCTCTCTCGCGAAATGAGGTGCAGGGGAGGAACATGACGACGGAACTGGACTCAGCGACACCTGTAACGAGCGATGCGTCATGCAGTGCAACGCTTTGCCGAACACAGCAGAGCTGGGCGTCACTTCACGGCGCCACTCCCGCGCTTCACGACGCACGTCCCCCACACTTGTATTCCGCTCACCTAAAGCCAGAAGCGGGAGTCCAGTCTGGTTTTAGAACGCAGGAGCTGATTGGTTTTCGAGCTCCAAAGCCCACCTAGGCTCCAGTTGCAAGCAGCGTGTCAACTGAATATGTAAGTGTGACGAAATTTCTTTGGGTGGCAGAAACAGAAACGCTGCGGGTCACCAGGGTGCCACTCCTGTCCTAGTGTGTGGGTGAGGAGGGCCGCTCAGGTGACGCCTCGCCAACACCCCCTGATCCCTGTTACGATGATGAGCCTTCCATACACACACACACACACACACACACACACACACACACACACACACACACACACACACACACACACACACACACCAAGAGGCTTTTCACGGACACGCAACTGAAAAGCTCGGGAAAAAAAAATCGTATATTTTTCTCTTTTTCAAATTCAGTAATATTTGTTAGGATTTTGTCCTGGATGGCTACCTCTCTCTCTCTCTCTCTCTCTCTCTCTCTCTCTCTCTCTCTCTCTCTCTCTCTCTCTCTCTCTCTCTCTCTCTCTGCGGCAGGGTGGGAAAAAAGTGTACCCAGAAATGGAAGCAAAAGTGGAGCGTGGTAATTACGTTTTGAATGAGGCTGTTAGCTCCCCCTCAGCGCCCCACCACGCCCTCCCCCACAACCACCACAACAACCGCCGTCGCCGCCGCCGCTACCACCACCTAAGAGACTTGTCTATGGTTAGGAATGTGCCCTTGTTAGGCTCCCTTATGTGTGGTGGCAATGGTGGTAGTAGTGATGGTGGTGGTGGTGTTGCTAGGAAGTGACCCTTGAACTCCCTTCCTCTTAACCCTTGACTTTCAGCGCGGCGGTATAGCAACTTCAGACAGAGAGAGAGAGAGAGAGAGAGAGAGAGAGAGAGAGAGAGAGAGAGAGAGAGAGAGAGAGAGAGAGAGAGAGAGAGAGAGAGAGAGAGAGAGAGAGAGAGAGAGAGAGAGAGAGAGGAGGGTATACCTAGATAAAGGGTGAAGTAGAATACCGACGTGCGCGCGCGCGCACACACACACACACACACACACACACACACACACACACACATGTAGAGATTTATAGGTCAAAGGTCATGTCCCTCCCTATCAACAGGTGTGTGTGTGTGTGTGTGTGTGTGTGTGTGTGTGTGTGTGTGTGTGTGTGTGTGTGTGTGTGTGTGTGTGTGTGTGTGTGTGTGTGTGTGTGTGTGTTACGAGCGACGTTGCATCCCTCGAACTGACTGACATTAATTCCAACTAAACTGCCACTGACTTTCACCCTTCCGTAGAGAGAGAGAGAGAGAGAGAGAGAGAGAGAGAGAGAGAGAGAGAGAGAGAGAGAGAGAGAGAGAGAGAGAGAGAGAGAGAGAGAGAGAGAGAGAGAGAGAGAGAGAGAGAGATGGCGAGACAAAAAAGAGAGAAAAAAAAGGGAAAAAAAAAACAAGAGAAGCTGTAAGGGAAAAGAGAAAGAGAAGCGACATCTGGCTGTGAAATGTAGCGAGGATGGAGTCTTCTGGCAGAAAGGGAGGATAAAATGAGGAGGGAAGGCAAGACAGGGAGAGGAGAGAGGTGATGACGCGGGGACAGGGTGGCGCTGGAAGAATGGAAGGTACTGTATTCCTACATTAGTCAGGGATATGAATAAAAGAAGGGCTCGGGGTAGAGAGAGAGAGAGAGAGAGAGAGAGTAGGTAAAATAGATAGATAGATAAATATAGACAGACAAATAGATAGATAGATAGATAGATAGATAGATAGGTAGATAAATAGATAGATGGGTAGGTAGGTAGAAAGACAGATTCACTGCCCGACAAGTAAATCGCACTTAACTAAAGCAAACAGATGAAAGAGAAACCAAAAGAGCAGAAGCAAAAGCGACTGATACCGGGAGGCAGCGCAACATAAACAAGCTGGATGTGTGTGTATATTTTTCACCATCTTTATTACGTGATTTATAAACGTATGCACACATCCATTTCTTCGCTCTTATCTAACGTACGGCAATGGGGTGCATCACGCGTGTATCTTACTCACACACACACACACACACACGAGAGCGAGCGTTGTTTCTTATTTGTTTCTTAAAGGATCATTCGACAGTTTACTTGTGATCTGATATCTTGTACATATAAGATCGTTACTTTGATATAGCATTGCGAGAATACTCGAACACCAGCCATCCATTTACTAGCCGGGAAAATATTAGTGTCAGTGGGAATAACTAAGGAGAAAATATATAGTGAGTGAAGAATATTAGAAGATATGGGAGTAAGATTATAGGAGAGTTGTGAAAGAACCACTAGTAAGTATTTGTGAGGAGGCTGCATTATGGAAATGTGAGGTGAAATAGATATGGAAATGTTAGGTGAAGGTGGAGGGAGGGATGGTAGGGGAACAATATGGTGTAAATGACATGCAATGGAAGGTAAGTAGCGGGCCAGATGAAATAGACTGTTCTTTTGCGTCGCAGAATTTTGTTGAACTACGTCGATTTCCCGAAGGTTGGCCTCACCTTACAGTGGCGGCTGGCAGGGTAGTCATGTTTAATTTACGGTCCTTCAGAGGGAGAGGAAGAGAAACTACAACATGACGTGTTTGTATGGACCATATTCTGAAACACTTCTGTGCAGTACTTCTTCCTTCAAAAAGCTCTACTTCAAGTTAACAAATTTTTAAGGACACTTTTACAGTTCTAGTGACAGATTAACAATATCTCTACTTTATTAACAGGAGAAACACTCTTGAGAACCTGACTAATCATGTCTGTGGTCTTTGAAAATGGTCGTGGAGAGAGAGAGAGAGAGAGAGAGAGAGAGAGAGAGAGAGAGAGAGAGAGAGAGAGAGAGAGAGAGAGAGAGAGAGAGAGAGAGAGAGAGAGAGAGAGAGAGCATTTCGAAATACAGGATTATGTTGCCAGTTAATGTGTGAGACTGCAAAGAGAATGCTAGGCACGTGTCATCTGCGTTAAGATTAATCCTCCTGCTATGTGTCGAGGAGGTGGCGACCGTCACAACAGCGTGGCGTCAAGATTATTCTGAACCGACGCAGGGATGGGTTCCTCTCGGGGATCTGTCTCTGGTTGCCTGGCGTTGATAAGTGTGCTGTGGTTCTTTTCCAATGGTAGCAGTGTTGATACAGCGTGTTAAAGGCAAAGGTTTGGATAAAAGTTGTCTTGGTTTCAAGGCTACGGTTGTGCTAGTTGTCTTCTTTGCATTCCTCAGCGTTGGTGGAGGATGATGAGGTAAACAGTAAGAGAGAGAGAGAGAGAGAGAGAGAGAGAGAGAGAGAGAGAGAGAGAGAGAGAGAGAGAGAGAGAGAGAGAGAGAGAGAGAGAGAGAGAGAGAGAGAGAGAGAGAGAGAGAGAGAGAGAGAGAGAGAGAGAGAGAGAGAGAGAGAGAGAGATTCATTGATGTAAACAGTGAAAGATGTTCAGTGATGTAAATAGTGAGAGAAGTGTTGTGGGCTTCTTGAGCAGCACCAGCAGCCGTGGTCTGTGGTATGGACATGTCGAAAGATTTTTACTCAACAGAGATTTTGATTCTGAATATATATTCTGTGTGTGTGTGTGTGTGTGTGTGTGTGTGTGTGTGTGTGTGTGTGTGTGTGTGTGTGTGTGTGTGTGTGTGTGTGTGTGTGTGTGTGTGTGTGTGTGTGTGTGTGTGTGTGTGTGTGTGTGTGTGTGTGTGTGTGTGTGTGTGTGTGTGTGTGTGTCAGCGAGTAAGTACTGGTTTAGTCCTCAGTGTTGTTCGTGTATGGTCTGTGAAATGAGCAAGGTGCTGAAGTGAGCGCTGGCAAGACTCACAGCTCATACTGGACTTGCACACCATTGTACTGAGCGGATACACAGAGGTGCCCGCAGGAAGTAGATGAAGATTGTTCAAAGTCCCTATAGTTAGTAATTTTGCTGTGGCTTTGATGGCGTCGGAGTGTTTAAGAAATGTCACAGGTGAGTTATAAGCGATGCCCGGAAGCTTACAGGCTGTAATGTGTGGGGAATGAATGTGCTGGAAGAGGGTTTGGGAAGGCGTGAGAGGTGGTGTTGAGATAAAATAGGGGAAGTCCTGTCAAGTACCGGGACGGGGAGTAGGTATGATTCATGAGACGGGGGGCATGTATGATTTATGAGGCACAAGAGTGAATAATGAATGGCCGACCTTTGGACCTTTGGGATGGATAGGAGGTCATGGTGTCAGGTCACAGTTCTAAAGTATGACCTAATGTTCGAATGTTTTTTCACTCCCTTCCGTTAGTCATTGCTTTCTCCGCGCCATCAGAGTAACGATGGAGACCAAGCCAAAGCCGTGACAGAATGTGTGCAGCACGTATTACATTTACATTTACCAGAGCCTGCAAAGTCAGCGAGCTGTGAGGAAAGGTAAAGCCAATCGGTGCATACGAGGGAAACTGTAAAACCTGGACAGATATAGAAAGATAATAAGGGAGGAAGGGATGCGGGGCAATGGGGGAAGAGGAAAAAGGAAGGGAGAAATAGTAAAAGGGAGAAGAGTTGACGGGTGGGGGAAGCAAGGGGACAAGAGAAGAAGGAGGATGGGAAAAGAGGAAAAGCACACGTGTAGAGAGGAATAACAGGAAAATAAAGTGGAGCGACATGGGAATGTGGAATGGACGCGATAAAAATAACAAGGGGAGAGAGGGAGGCAGAGAGAACGACGATGATCAGGGGAGTGAGAGAGTAGAGGCGAGGTGAGAGACGCAGGCATTAAAGGAGGAATGGGGGAGGTGCTTTCACATTGGAGCTATGAAGACCACCTTGTTCAGATAATGACAGCACTAATGTCGCCATGACGCGCTCACTAAGCTGAGAAACATATACAAAAGTAACAGACCATTCAGACCCGCAACACAGGCTGGAAGAGGCTACTTGCACATTGAGAAATTTACATTAATAATTAGAAGATTAGCTCTGCAAACCTGATGATTTTTCCGCTTCAGAGGGAAGAAATTAAACAGTTATCACTAATATTAAGACTGACATGAGGGGAAAACAGATTCTTAAAGGGGAAAATGACGCCAACTTGCTATGGAGAAAAGAAAAGGCGTATTATTTACGAAAACAAAGCATGACGTGCCAATCACTATAATGTGGATCTGGTTCCGCTTATTAACGTTCAACTGAAGTACTGAAGTGAAGTGCTACTGACAGAGTGACACGTTATGAAGGCACTCTTGTGCACCATCACTTCTGTCATGAGGCGATGAATATGTTATAGAGGAGAGAAAGTGCCATGAACAACTGGCCTGTAATAAATAGAGGGAGGACTTATATGAGAGGCGAAGGACTTGCACTCTAGTGGACTAATGCACCTGTTAGAAAGAAAAATTGTTTCATATAAAGCAGGACTAATGCTGGAGTATAAAGGGGCTGTTGCAGAGCACGACCCGGGCCGCGGCAGGGCTGTGGGGGAGGCAGGCGGGTATTAGTGCAGGTTAAGCGTTCTGTGAAAAAAGTTAATAACAATTACAGTTCTAAAATAGGATTCTAACCATAAATTAGGAGTAATTGCTAATTGCTAATTGTGTGTGTGTGTGTGTGTGTGTGTGTGTGTGTGTGTGTGTGTGTGTGTGTGTGTGTGTGTGTGTGTGAGTGTATGTGTGTGTGTGTGTGTGTGTGTGAGTGTATGTGTGTGTGTGAGTGTATGTGTGTGTGTGTGCAGGGGTGGCACGCACCTAGGGAGGGTGCCGGTCTGGGGCACCTGCAGGGAGGGGTGCGGGGTGGGCCCCGAACTCCCTCCATCCGTAGCATGGTGGTCGTGAGCTGAGGGAGGGCCGGAGGGGCGAGAGGGCAGGCGTGAAGGAACCTCCTCCTGCACCTCCGCCTCAGATTCCTCCTCAGAGCTGCTTGGTTCCAGCATGGCGACGGCGCGGGTGGGGGCGTGGGCGTCCCGGCACCTCCTTTAACCTAGAAACAAGAGAAAATACGTTAGAGTTGAAGTCAAAAACGAAAAGAAATCTCTATAATTACTCGTCTCACACTTATTATGTGTGTGTGTGTGTGTGTGTGTGTGTGTGTGTGTGTGTGTGTGTGTGTGTGTGTGTGTGTGTGTGTGTGTGTGTGTGTGTGTGTGTGTGCGTGTGTGACATGGCTAAGTGAGGCTGCTGTGATAAGAAGTAGTATAGAAGGAAGACATTTCTACCAAACAAAAGTTTCCTATCCAATCTCTCTCTCTCTCTCTCTCTCTCTCTCTCTCTCTCTCTCTCTCTCTCTCTCTCTCTCTCTCTCTCTCTCTCTCTCTCTCTCTCTCTCAATGTCTTAAGGGAAAGAGACAACGTGTCGAGTGGATTAGGAATTCTTGCAAATGTTTGATTTAGGTTCATTGTGTCACCTGTTAATGCATCGCTCAACTCTTGTAAACATCTGAATAGCTCCATGACATCTATTCAGTTATCAGTTAGACTGAACTGATATCTATTCAGATATCAGTTCAGTCAGCATGCGGCATTTCATGGTGCACAGGCGAGTCCTTCCATACGACAAACTTCCCTCATATGATTAAGTAAATAAGGAAATTCTCATCCGCATTGTTCTGCACTGCCCACGTAGCTTCTAATTTAGCAAGCGGACGTTATGGCAAGACCGCACAGTATACACTACAATGCGTTGAGACAAGCACCGCCATTACTACGTTGTTGTTCTCGCGAGAAAAGTTACATGCACTCAAGGCCAGCCACTCTCATTAGCCAGGCCGGCCACTCAGCGGTATTGTTGGTGGAACTGTATCTTGCGGTGATTGTACATGTTACACTTTAGAGCTCTTCGTGTTAATTACTCTTGAATTTCCTTGTTTTACTGTAACTGTTTCTCACATGGAGGACGTGGTGAGGACATCAAAGCAAGTGGCATCACTTTATCTCCATACTAATTAGTGCATGACCCACCGAGGGCTGAGTCTGTTGTGGAGGTGCCCAGTGCCGCACCTTTAAGATGACGCCAGACGTGGATATTTAATGATCCACTTCACCGCTGACGTCGTATATAAAAGGAATAACAACTGCATGCCTGAAATGTATAGCCGAGGCCCAGGGGAGTGGGGGGCGCAAGGCCAGTGTGATGCACGGCTACTGGGAGACTCTTTTTCAAACAAAGGCCCAAAAATAAATAGACGGAACGTGTCCTTGACTCACACTTGTTTGCTTTGCTTACTCATGCTTTAAGCTGATAGGATGTCAACAAACACGATCCCTGAACATGAATTCTGATGTGTCAGACATTTATTTTTCTTCCGTAAGGTACTGCCATGCACGGCTGCCGTTCGGTCGCTATCAAATGACAGGGAGGCGTGGAAATGGTTCGAAAATCCCAGGCTATTTTTCTGATGTTGTTCCCTCCAGCTTGTATCACGTGACATACGTTGATACATTTACTTCTTTAATGTCAAGGGTATTTG
This sequence comes from Scylla paramamosain, assembly GCF_035594125.1. Taxonomy (NCBI): domain Eukaryota; kingdom Metazoa; phylum Arthropoda; class Malacostraca; order Decapoda; family Portunidae; genus Scylla; species Scylla paramamosain. The sequence goes on along the minus strand of NC_087156.1, from coordinate 35,135,852 downwards.
TTCATATATATTTATTGCACATTCATGAAGCGTCTTTAGATTGCGTGATAAGTCTGCCGTGCATTAGGCAGGTGATGAGGCAACTTTGCATCAGTTCTGCGAAAAATGATGAGCTGATGCACTTTAATATATGTTGTCGCTGAGCTTCAGGAACTAATTTAACGCTAAATTCCTTCCGTCATTATCACCACGACGGGGACAGGGAGTGTTGTCTGGTGAGTTGCTGGCTGGAGCCATGCCACGGCGAATCCTTGCTCTAACCGATATTGTCAACAAATCTAAGCAAGGTGGGATAGTGAGGACCGAATTGCTACTTCTTCCACAACAAAAATCTCTCCCTAAAGCCAAGAAGGAAAACGATATTTCGGCAAAACTTGTCCCTTTAGCACGAGTCTCCTTCCCTTCCCTCAGTCTGAAGGCTGCCGCGTCCTTCAGATGTACAGTTAGAGAAACAAAGAAATTAATGTCCATACCTCACAACAGGCGGTAACCTTACTCAAGAGCGACAGATGCAGTGACGCAGACAGATTCAGATGACCAACATTCCAAATACACTCGTCACATCCATAACCATCTCGTACCTCTTCCTTAAACTGTCTTCATGCACTTCACCTTAGTCCAATAACAGGTAACAGCCCCACATAAGTTTCAGAATTTGCCAAAACATAATACCTTTAATCTCTCTCTCTCTCTCTCTCTCTCTCTCTCTCTCTCTCTCTCTCGTATATGTCTGATATAGTCTCTTGGGTGGGTCAGTAACTGTTCTCTACCACACAGCTGAAATATATAAATTTTGTTGTGTTTTGCTTTTAAATTCCAGTAAACATACACACTATAGCTTTTGTTTTTCTACTGCAGGGCATCGGAATGAACTGCGATAACTTGCTTGCGAGAGAGAGAGAGAGAGAGAGAGAGAGAGAGAGAGAGAGAGAGAGAGAGAGAGAGAGAGAGAGAGAGAGAGAGAGAGAGAGAGAGAGAGAGAGAGAGAGAGAGAGAGAGAGAGAGAGAGAGAAATTTATCCTATCTACAAAGCATCCAGGCGGCCATTTTATATAATTACAAGTCGCTGAAATCAGTAAAAGGTTCATCTAAATCCTGTGAATGAATCAGCTAAGTGGAAGCACCATAACGTGAGGATGCATTCTTTTTACCTTCCTTTTCAATTATTTCTGCTAAAATTTACCTTCCTTTCTAATACGAGAAGCGGTCTGTAATACATATTTCTACTGAATATAAGAGAGTTTCCAGTACAAACTATTTGTATCTTTTATGCCTTTTTTTTTCCTTTTCATCTCTTATGTTGTCCTTGACCAGTGCCCCTCATATATATACATACATACATACATACATACATAC
>NC_087156.1:35119496-35129496 GCF_035594125.1 Scylla paramamosain | reverse complement strand
CCTTATTCTTGTCCTTCCTCGTAAATTTTCCTTCTTTCCCTGTATCCCTTTCTCAATCTGTCATTTCCTTCCTTCCTTCCTTCCTTCCTACTTCCCTCCCTACTATCCTTTCCCTCCATTTTTCCTTCCGATTCTTTCGTTCCTTCCTCCCTCACTACCATCCTTCCTTCCTTTCTTCCCTCTCTTTTTCTATGCTCTTCCTCCATCCCTTTCTCCCTCCTATCTTTTCCCCCCTCTCTCCCTATAATCGTTAGTTTTTCCCTCCTCTTTCTTCCTTCTCTCTTCAGTCAGTCCGTCCCTCTCTTCTTCTTCTCTCTATCTATCCCTTCCTCCCTTCCTTACTCTCCTTCCACAATCCCTGCTTCTCTTCAATCCTGGCGTAACACACCAAGGACACTTCTATCACTCTCACGCTTAAATCCTTCCTCTCGGGACCTCTTAGGTGAAAATAAAAAGCCCCAAAAAATGCTAAAGTACCTTCCTCTTCCTTCATTCTTCCCTCCGTCCACTTTCTCCCTCCCTCCCTCCCTCTATTTCTTTTTTTCTCTCACAAGCTGGAGGAGACTAGAGCGAAAACTACAGAGGAATATAAAAAGCATTCCATTTCTCTCTCTCTCTCTCTCTCTCTCTCTCTCTCTCTCTCTCTCTCTCTCTCTCTCTCTCTCTCTCTCTCTCTCTTTTTCACGTCCCTCTCTTTTCCTGCTCGGTTAAATTGGTATGCCAAGGGGAGACAAACTTTCCGGGGCTAAATCCTTCTTGATTTTGTGAAAGAGAGAGAGAGAGAGAGAGAGAGAGAGAGAGAGAGAGAGAGAGAGAGAGAGAGAGAGAGAGAGAGAGAGAGAGAGAGAGAGAGAGAGAGAGAGAGAAACAAAGGGTGAGTGAACGAGAGGAGGGCGCGAAGGAGAGGAAGGAAAAAAACAGAGGCAGGATCAGAGGCAAGAGGGAAATAAATCTGGAAGGGATGAGATTAAGGGAGGAGTGAAGGAAAGAAGGAAGGAAGGAAGGCACTGGTGAAGCAAGTGAGGTGGTGGAGAGGCAGCACGAGTGGGGCGTGCAGACGTGACCTGCTGTGTGATGGGGGCCAAACACACGCGCGCACACGCGCGCGCGCGCGCGCGAAGAGCAAGCCAGAGAGAGAGAGAGAGAGAGAGAAACTGGAACACAACAAAAAAATAATCATGACACATGCAGAGAGAGAGAGAGAGAGAGAGAGAGAGAGAGAGAGAGAGAGAGAGAGAGAGAGAGAGAGAGAGAGAGAGAGAGAGAGAGAGAGAGAGAGAGAGAGAGAGAGAGAGAGAGAGAGAGAGAGAAACTGGAACACATGACAAAAAAATAATCATGACATGCAGAGAGAGAGAGAGAGAGAGAGAGAGAGAGAGAGAGAGAGAGAGAGAGAGAGAGAGAGAGAGAGAGAGAGAGAGAGAGAGAGAGCACACTTAAATAAAAACAAGCTTCACTGATTACCTAACATCCAGCGAGGGACACGACACCCTCCCTCCCTCTCTCTCTCTCTCTCTCTCTCTCTCTCTCTCTCTCTCTCTCTCTCTCTCTCTCTCTCTCTCTCTCGCTAATCGAAAACAGACACGCGGTGGATCACTCTTATTTACATACTATTGGCTTTTCTTTTTCTTTTATGAGGAGGGAGACCGGAAAACTACCACGAAGGAGTAAGTCGAGGCTGATTCCACAAAAAAATAAAATAAAATAAAAAGAGGAAAGAGCAAGTTGGAATTCAAGCGTATAGTGACCTTGACTTGGTTCCTGCACTTTTGTCTTTCGTCGTGGCGGGAAATGGATGGAGGAGTGGTAAAAAGCACGTGCACAGACACACACACGCACGCACACACACACACACACACACACACACACACACACACACACACACACACACACACACACACAGGGAACGAAGGGTTAAGTATATGCAGAAACACAATCTCCCAAACACACAGCAACAGATTAGTGGAGTGCATTACCAAGGGAAGCGGTGTGTAAAAACTGTATACATAAATCCCAAAGAAAAAACTATGATAATTTGGTATTAAAACGTGGAACATTACGAGCCTCGATGCAATCATATGAAAACACAAACAGGTAAACACACACACACACACACACACACACACACACACACACACACACACACACACACACGAATACCAGAGCGCTTTCACCAATTTACCATCACCACCACCACCACCACCACCACCTGCTGCTCCTCCTCCTCCTCCTCCTCCTCCTCCTGCTGTTCCTTCTCCTAATAACACCGTAACTCAACACACATAATTTAACACATGTGGAATGAGAGTCAGCCGTTCAACTTAAGCCACTCAGCACCCCACACCATACCTTCTACACAGCACCTTCTACACCCACCACGACCACCACCACCATCTTCTTCCACAAGACCTAACCTACGAGTACCGTGGAAGCGAAATCAGAGCAGGTAATTCACCCGCAAGTCACTCGTACCACTGACTTCACGTTCGTAATGCTTCCTGTCGCTGTCCTGGCTGAAATGAACGACTGTATAACGCAGCCTAGGGAGAGCCATTCGCGTGGCCGCAGCAAGGGCCGTGAGTGTTGATTGGGTAACGGACGGCGGGGTGTCTGGATCATGGGTTCCGCCAGTGGTGTGTTGAGAGCCCAAGGTTGGTGCCGGCGTGAAGGGCTTGAGAGGGAGAGCAGGAGGATGACGGGGACGCAGAAGGGTTGGGGGGAAGAGTTAGGGTGAGTAAAGGAAGGAAGGCAATGAAGCAGAGGAGGGTGAGGGAAAATAAGAGGAAGAGAGGATTTTGAGATGATGTGAGGGGAAAGGGAAGGTCTTGCTGTCTCCTCTACTACCTCCTCTTCCTCCTCCTTCATTTTCTTCTTTTCCACCTCTTTCTTCTCGTTCTTTTTTTTTTCTCTCTTTCTCTCTCTCTTGTACTTCCTCGATTCCACTTACTTAATTATTCGCTCACATACTTTCATAACTTTCAAATACTTTTCCCGGAACAATTGCGTGGCTGAGGCCGGACGCTCACGTCACACACACACACACACACACACACACACACACACACACACACACACACACACACACACACACACACACACACAAAGGAGACAATAAAGGAAAAGAAAAAGAAAGGAAGGAATGAGACGAAAGTGGGAAAGAAAGAAAGAAAGAAAGAAAGAAAGAAAGAAAAAGAAAGAAAGAAAGAAAGAAGGGAGAAGAATACTAATTAAGGAGAGAAAATAAGACTCGGACACAAAGAAGGAAGGAAAGAAAGTTAACAAAGGGGAAGGAAACTACAAGGGCACGGGGACAGGTGACACACGAGCCGCACTCATGATGATAGTGACGGCAGCAGGTAATTGCAAAGCAGCGCCCGGGGTGTTGAAGGATGAAGCACGGCGCAGTAACAGGAGAATCACATGAGCCAATTACAAGGTACAGATGAATAGAGTGCAATGGCTTTTATTCCTAACTATTGAATTACGCGCACGCTCTTCTTGGCCGTCTAACGTGTTGTTGTGTGTTGTCAAGCGTTTCTCAGGTGTTTTCTTTGCCTTTTACTCTCCTACATCTTTAGCTTTATTATTTCATTTTTTTAATCGTGATTTTAGTCCTTTAACAAAAGTTACGTGTTAAATCTATAGCTTTCTTGGCAAACAAACTATAAATTATTATTATCTATAATTATTACTTTGGATTAAATAAAGCAGCTTATCACAAACAGCAGCTTATCACAAACAGCCTCGTGATGGACAAGAATACTGCTGTTTATTTTGTTTGTGTTAATTTGTGTTGAGCCTCGTTAGCCGAGATGTCTTATTAAGCAATAGTGCCTCAGATTGATGACAATGGTTAAGATACAGTGTCAGTAAAGGATTCACAAAATACTGCACAAGGGACAGCAATTTAGAGTATAAGACTGACCTAATTCCTGGTGGTAATAAAACACTCTCTTTCGTCTGGTCATCATCCTTCAGACAACCCTTGGGATCGCCGCCGCCTCCCCTCAATAACCAGGAGCACCACACACTTCCACTCCCCCCAGGTAACAATAAACCCAGTTACTGATCCCGGGATGAGCTGGTGTCTTTTTTATCCATCCCCGGTGCTACTAGACTCTCACTCTGCTTTCATTTTTCCATTCCATCTCCTTAACCTGGACCTTCGATGCTTCAAACACGGTCTAGCGATGCTCTTGCAAAATTAAATGGAATATTGTTTACAGAGTAGTTTAGCCTGCAACTTCATTTTCTGTACAATACTGTGGATGAGAGGGAAGTGACATTACAGTACTGGATTTTAGGGCGTTCCGCTACTGGACACTCGAAGCGCACTGCAGTTGACGCCTGACTGGTAAAGTGATGCAATAAGGAACATCTTGTCTTGACGCTTTGACGACACGGAAAATGTTGCACGAACGAAAAGTTTATCAGAAGAGGAGGAGGAGGAGGAGGAGGAGGAGGAAAAAGAAGAGGAGGAAGAAGAGTAAGAGAAGGAGGGGAAAGAGGCGGAGGAAAAGGAATGGAGTTTCCTGAAGCCTCAGCAGCAGGAGCAGCAGCAGGAGGAGCCAGTAAGGATGCAAGAATTCTCAGCTGTTTAATTCTGAGCCAGGCGGGACGAAGGACAAGGTCTTCTTAATGAGCACCTGGGTCCACCGCCTTCCTGTGCCCAAGATTTACTGATCCAGACCGGCAAACTTGGTCCTTCCTCTACTTGCTCTACTTCACTAGTCCTCTCCCCTCCCTGCCTCACCCACCAGCCCACCACCTAACCACCTCGCTACCCACGCACAGCCACCGCCATACTCACTCTCTCTCTCTCTTTCTTGCCACAAAGACCCCATCACCAGCCACTACATTCCCCCACACCACCACGCCATGATACTGCACCATTTCTTGCACCTCTGTTTATTCACACGCCCACACCGATCCCACCATGCTGCCATCACCACCTCCACCACCATACTGCAGTCGGACACCACCACCACCACCACTACCACCATCACCACCGCCACCAACACCATAATACTGCAGTGTCCTTTCCTCTCCATCCTCTTCCTTTCTCCCTCTCTCTCTCCCGCACTCTAACATCACTTAACACACACACACACACACACACACACACACACACACAGGGAGTAGGGTACATAAGGGGTGGTGGGGGCAAAAGAGCGCACACCGTATCACTGTATCTTTATATCGCTGTATCACTAAATCGCTGTATCACTGTATTACTGTATCGCTGTATCACTATATCGCTGTATCATTATATCTCTGTATCGCTGTATCACTGTATCGCTGGGTTCCTGTCCTGTACTCTTCGGTGTATTAATTAAATTTGGAGGCAGCGTCATGGATGCACCACCTGAGAAACTGCCAGTAAGGTAATGAGATGCAAATTGGGATCCTATCCCTGCTAGAGAGAGAGAGAGAGAGAGAGAGAGAGAGAGAGAGAGAGAGAGAGAGAGAGAGAGAGAGAGAGAGAGAGAGAGAGAGAGAGAGAGAGAGAGAGAGAGAGAGAGAGAGATTATCTATGTACTTGTCTCCAAAAGCTCAAAACAGCACGAATCATCCACACACACACACAGACACACAGTCACACATACGTACACAACACAAACACACAATTACACACATACACACGCATACATACATGAATTAATCACAGTAATTACAATAGCATCTCCTTCTCGTGTAACACATCTACATACATACACCCCTCCACGTCCTCCTCCCTCAGCACCAGCCCCCACCCGCTCCCCACCTTCACCCCGGTGGCCTCAGACTGAAGAGGCAGCAGCTAAAGAACAATCCTTGCCAGCTCTCTAGTTGATAGCCCTGGACGAAGCCTGACTTATCTCGCCACTCGTCCTCCGTGCTTCTCCAGCCTCGCCCAACCCAGCCCCTCCCAGCCTTGCCAGCCCCGCCTCGTCCGGTCCACCCCACAGCCGCCTGCCGCTTCCTATTGTCTCTTCCTCACCCTGCTAGTTGGTGTGCTCTCTCTCTCTCTCTCTCTCTCTCTCTCTCTCTCTCTCTCTCTCTCTCTCTCTCTCTCTCTCTCTCTCTCTGGGTGTCTGTATCCCTTGCCGTGTCTGTCTGTTATTAGTCCTTCTGTCGAAACATATGAAGACATTTACTACCTGGCTTGCTGCTCTAGTCTGCCTGTCTGTGCTCTCTCTCTCTCTCTCTCTCTCTCTCTCTCTCTCTCTCTCTCTCTCTCTCTCTCTCTCTCTCTCTCTCTCTCTCTCTCTCCTTCCTCTCTGCTCCTTCCTATCTTTTCTCCTTCCTTCCTTTTCTCCTTCCTATCCTTTTCTCCTTCCTATCTTTTCTCCTTCCTATCTTTTCTCCTTTCCTTCCTTTTCTCCTTCCTATCTTTCTTTCTTCCCCACTTCTCTCTCTCTCTCTCTCTCTCTCTCTCTCTCTCTCTCTCTCTCTCTCTCTCTCTCTCTCTCTCTCTCTCTCTCTGCCCCTCACGTAATAATAGCATACTACTCCACCACTTCCACCTCAAAGAATCTGCCACCGTACCATCCTCTCATTCCTAAGTATCGCAAGACGCAGTGAGGCTTCCACATCCTCTCCTTGCATTATCCCCGTCACTTCCCTTGAAGCCCTTCCTCTATGTTCACTCTTCTCCCCTTCCGCTTCCTTCCCTCTCACTCCTAGAAGCCTCTCTACACCTCTCCTTCCACAGGCCATATTCTGAAACACTTATGCGCCGCACCTCTACTATTTTCAAAAGGGTTTAGTTGAAGTTACACGAGCTTTTAAGGGTGTTTCTATGGTTCCAGTGACAGATTAACAAGATTTCTACATTATCAACGGGAGGAAGGCTCTTGAGAACCCTGCTAATAATCTCTGTGGCGTCTGAAAATAGTCGTGGTGAGAGAGCGAAGCGTTTCTGAATACGGGCGGTTACCTCTCCTTCCTTCTTAGTCCGTGTCCCGCCTACCGTATTGTTACAATGGTGATTATTACGTGATCTTGTTTTCCGTGTTTTTTTTTTTTTTTTTTTGTGATAAGTGATGTGGTTAAGTCTTTGTGGTAATCGTTTATCTGCCACCACCTGTAAATAAAATGATTGTTGTATAATGGCTCTGGTTTTATTTCATGGTTTGGAAAATGCGCATAGAAAAGTGAACGTGCTAATATACAAGTAAGTAAACGTGTACATAAGATTGTAGTACATGAATATTTGCTGTGACTAATGGTGGTTGTAATGGTAACAGTTAGTATTACCAGTAAGGGTAAAAGCAGTCAACGTAAAAAATAAACAAAAAAGAATAGGTAGAATAGTGTTAGTGTTAGTGAAAGTATTAAGTACGTAGTTGTAACAGTATTGACGGTAGCTCAAATAGTAGTATGGAGTAGTAGTAGTAGTAGTAGTAGTAGTAGTAGCAACAGTAGTAGTAGAAGAAGTAGTAGCAACAGTAGTAGTAGTAGTAGTAGTAGTAGTAGTATTAGTATTAGTAGTAGTAGTAGTAGTAGTAGTAGTAGTAGTAGTAGTAGCAGCAGCAGCAGCAGCAGCAGCAGCAGCAGCAGCAGCAGCAGCAGCAGCAGCAGCAGCAGCAGCAACAGTAGTACTAGTGGTGATGGAGGTGGTGGCTACGGAAATGCCATTACCTAGCATATAAGAAATGTATAAGATTCATCGATCACGGCAATAGAAAACAATACACAACCTTACACAATACAACCTCTCTCTCTCTCTCTCTCTCTCTCTCTCTCTCTCTCTCTCTCTCTCTCTCTCTCTCTCTCTCTCTCTCTCTCTCATCCCCCATTCAGACCCCAGCTAAGCCTGCCCCGCACAAAAACAACCTCTTTTCTCACGGGGCTCCGACGCGTCCCTCCCTCAGGTGCCACCCAGGGAGCAGGTGGCGGTAGCATCACTATACCTTTTCTTCTATGCTTCCTTTCACTCCCTCGATCCCTCCTTTCCTCCCTTCCTTTCTGTCTGCCTGCCTCCCTTGGTTCCTATCTCATTCTTGTAATTCTTTGCTTCCTTTTTCAGATCCCTCCTTTCTTTTCTTCCTTCCTTCTTCCATATCTCATTCTTGTTTTTATATTCTTCTCATTCCTTTCCTTCCTTCCTTCCTTCCTTTCTTCCTGCTTGACTGCCTGCCTATCTCATTCTTGAAATTCTTTTCTTCTTTTCTTATATCCCCTCCCTTTCTTCCCCCCTTCCTTCCTCCATATCTCATTCTTGCTTTTTTCACTTCTTTCTCTCTTCTTCCTTTCCTTTCTGACTGCTTGTCTTTCTTGCTCCCTACATCCTTTTTGTAATTCTTTCTTAACTTTTTTAGTTACCTTCTTTCCTTCCTTCCTTCTTTCCACCATATCTCACTCTTGTTTCCTATCCTTCCTCCCTCTTTCCTGCCTTCCTTCCTTCATACCTTGCTCGTATTTTGTCATTTTGTTAGACCCTGTCCTTCCTTCCTCCCTTCCTCCCTTCCTTTCTCCCTATCTTACCCTTATCTTCCAGTCCTTTTTCTCTCCATCCCTTCTCTCCTTTCTGCCTTCTTTCCTTCCTCCCTCTGTACTTCACTCATTTCTTCCCTTTTTCACTCTCTTCCTCCTCTTCCTCTGCATGAAAAGGTCCAGTGAAAAGGGCTTAAAGAAAAATAGGAGCATGCAATACCCTATATGACACACACACACACACACACACACACACACACACACACACACACACACACACACACGGCCAGAGAGATATGGAAGTACTGATGGACAAACAAATGCAGTAAACAGATTACAGTAACAAACACGAGAGTGGGAGGGATTAAGGGGCGGGAACATAAAATTGCTAGATTATACTGACTGGCAGACACGAATGTTGACACGTAAATAAATTAATACGTCAGTAAATGGATGAGTGAAAAATGATGTAGAAAAAAAAATACCGGTAAAGATAAAAAAGGGGAATAAAAGAGAAAGATGGAATAAAAGTCTGAGAGAAAGATGAATTGAGTGAAAAAGAATAGAAAAACGGATATGCATAAAGCGAGAAACGAATAAAAAAGAAAGCAAAGAAAGATAGATAATTGATTAGATACCCAGTTAAATATGTAAAAAAATGAATAGATAAATAAAAATAATAAAATAAAACGGAAAAGTACGTAGAATAAAAGCCAAAGAGATAAACATAAATCAATAAGAAAAAATAATAGAAAACGGATATACATAAAGGGATATACAAAACAAAAAAACAAACAAACAAAAAAGAAGACAAAATAAAGAATGACAGATAGTTAATTGATTACATACAGAGTTAATAGATAAAAAAAAATTACGATAAATTAAATTCGCTGCAAATGAAATCGAATTATAAAGAGAAAAACGAAGCAACACATCGAAGCAAAGGCGAACCTGCAGGATGTCTTTACAAACAAACCTGACAGCAAATGTCTGAACAAATCCCTGAGTGTGAGAGGAAGTGTATAGAAGTAAATGTGTAAGAGAAATTGCATAAAAGTAAGCAAATTATAAAAGCAAGTGTGTAAGAATAACTGGATAGGAGTAACTGAATAAAAGTAAGTGAATAAGAGCAACTGTGAAAGAGTAACAGAATAAAAGTAACTGGGTAAAAATAACTATATGTATTAAATTAATAAAAGTAAATGTATAGGAATAAATGGACAAGAATGACTGTACGAAAGAAACGAACTTAGAGAGAGAGAGAGAGAGAGAGAGAGAGAGAGAGAGAGAGAGAGAGAGAGAGAGAGAGAGAGAGAGAGAGAGAGAGAGAGCGTCCTCCGTCCCTCATATCAGGGGGATGGATACCCAGGACGTGAAGTTAGCAGCACACCACTGGAAGGGCTCGTTCCCAACCCCCCTGCTAACAATATTAATATAAGTCTATCATAAAGAATGTATATATATGTATATATATTTATATTTGTATTTGTGTGTTGTGTCCCACCCCTAAAATAGGTTGCACACGGCAGTGCGCCTTCGGGTGATAATGTACCTATGTTTAAATAATAAAAAAAAGAGAGAG
>NC_087156.1:35111996-35114496 GCF_035594125.1 Scylla paramamosain | reverse complement strand
GTGTGTGTGTGTGTGTGTGTGTGTGTGTGTGTGTGTGTGTGTGTGTGTGTGTGTGTGTGTGTGTGTGTGTGTGTGTGTGTGTGTGTCCCAGCAAGCAATAGGCGAGTGTAAAATCATCCGAAAATGGCAGGGACTTCCTCTTTAAGGCAGACCTCCATGACCCCACTCAGCCAAGCAGGGAATATAAGCACCACTTGATCTGCTCTCATCCCGGCACAAAATAACACGCTCTGAATACCCAAGCTGCGGCCTTTTCAACACAACAATTGCCCCTCATGCCACCGAGGACGCCCTGCTGCATTAACGCCCGCCGCAACGCTAATGTGACGGTGGTGGTGGTGGTGGTGGTGGTGGTGGTTGTGGAGGTGATGATGACTGAAACGACGATGAGGACGACATACTGTACTACTACCACCATCACCACTACTACTACTACTACTACTGCTACTGCTACTACTGTTGTTGCTGTTGATGCTACTATTACTGTTATCACCACTACCATCACCACTACTACTGTTATTACCACCACCACCACCACTACTACTTTTATTACCATCACCACCACCACCACCACCACCACCACCACAACCACTACTAGTACTACTACTACTACTAACACCACCATCACCACTACTACTAAGGAACACAAATGAAGAACAAAGAACAGGTCTAGTCCGAACCTGACAAGGCTGTTTGTGATAAGCTGCACAATCTACTCTAAAGTGAGATATGTAAAATATTAAAGGTGAATATTCCTTCCCACCTATCCACGGTGCAGCTTAGAAAAGTAGTATGAATATTTTGAAAGGCGCAAGATAAGAACTATCACTACTAACCGGTAAAAAGGGTTAAATCATGAGCAGCAACCTCAAAAACGGGACATCATAGTTATTATTATTATTGTCTCTTTGCTAAATTTGATCCCTCCACAACTATTTGTTTCACTGGTGTGACAGAACTTTTTAATATTTTGTATACTTCTACTAAATCGTCACAAATGTTCAGTTCCGAGAAGCTAAATAAATTAAATTCTGTAAGTCCTTTATAGCATCTTTTTAGGCTTAAGATATAATTTTTGTAATGCTAAGACTAAAATTTGATGCATAAGTCGACCCAGCAGATTATAAAACTTTAACATATTTTCTCTTCTGATTTAATATTCAAGGCATTATTACTACTATAGCAGCAGCAGCAGCAGCAACAACAACAACAACAACAACAACAACAACTACTACTACTACTACTACTACTACTACTACAACTACAACTACAACTAATAATAATAATAATAATAATAATAATAATAATAATAATAATAACAATAATAATAATAATAATAATAATAATAATAATGCAACAACAAAATCAAGATGTTACTGATTATCATCATCATCATCATCAGCAGCAGCAGCAGCAGCAGCATCACCATCGTCATTATCATCGCCTCGCCATCACTCTCATCACCATCATCCTCTTCACTATTATAAACGTTATCTTTATTATTATGTTTTATTAATATTCTAATGAAATAACTTCAGTACAAACAAAGCTCCGAATGGCTAATAACTTTTAAAAATTTCCGTGAAGGGACCAGACGCGAACATTAAGCTGGGAAGAGTATTCAAACTTTAACACTCTTCTCAATACGAGGCAGAAGAAGAAGAAGAAGAAGAAGAAGAAGAAGAAGAAGAAGAAGAAGAAGAAGAAGAAGAAGAAGAAAGCACAATATTTATCCCGCTTCCATTCTTCCCTCCTCCACTCCCAATCCTTGCCTTGTCTCCACTTTTTCACAATAAATAAGAAAACATAATACCACCAAACTTGAGAAACTTTCGCAACTTTTCATGGAGTAATAATGTTGCAGCTACCACGCCCCACCCCTCTCTCAGCCCGCCCACTCCCCCTTGCCTGCCTCCGTCATTCTGTCCCTGCACAATGGTCCCCGCCTTCCTTTTAGAACATTCCTTTGTTCACTGTTAATTTATCCTTGGCTAACGCTCAGAAATTACACCACTGCCTACTCCTCCTCCTCCTCTGAGCTCCTAATACCCACCTTGCTCCCTGTCCCGCCCCGCAGCCGCCGCCTCGCCGCCACACCGCCCCCCGTCACATAGAGTCATATTTTGAAACACTTCTGCGCAGCACCTCCACTACGTCCAGATGGTTCTAACTGAAGTTCTACGAATCTTTAAGGGTGTTTTTTATGATACTAATGACAGATTAACATGATTTCTACATTATTAAGAAGATAAATACATTTGAGAACCCGATTAATCATCTCTGTGGCCTTTGAAAATACTCGTACTCTTAGTAGGAAAGCGAAGCGTTTCAGAATACGGGCCATAACCTCCACTCCCTCTGCTCCAAACTTCTCCATTTGTTGCCTCGCAGCGATGAACGACCTCCGCCCCGCGCCAATCCTCTCTTCCGATGGCTAATAATACTTTCTCCCGCCCTGCTCGGTTACTGATGCCGCGTGATGGCTGCATATATTTGGGTC
>NC_087156.1:35094496-35099496 GCF_035594125.1 Scylla paramamosain | reverse complement strand
CCGCAGAATGAGAAGAAATGTCCCAGAGCGGTTAGTGATTAATGAAAGATGTATCAAAAGGCAGTGAAAAAGTTAAAACGTGCACCAAAATTGACTTCATTCCGACCAAAAACCATTATATAGTTTATCTCCAAAATATGGCACTTTACAATCGAGTAATGGTTTTGATAGAAGTACAGCGTTAGTTTGCCGCAAAACAGGAATACGCAGACCAATCAGTGAATGAGAGCATCAGTCAGTGGCAGTGTTACCATGCTCGCGTGTCCTCTGGTGACAAAATTACTGTGACAAACTTGGTGAAACAGAATATCTCACACAGCAAACACACACACACACACACACACACACACACACACACACACACACACACACACACACACACACACACACACACACACACACACACACACATCTAATTTAATTGCATAAAGGGTTCATGGACAGCAAAGAAAAAAACACAGCACTTCCTTTTAACTTGTTTGTTTGTCGGTTCGTAAAAACGCTGTTTGCATGAGAAGAGAGGAGGAGGAGGAGGAGGAGGAGGAGGAGGAGGAGGAGGAGGAGGAGGAGGAGGAGGAGGAGGAAAGGCTGCCAACAAGTCATATCACTCGATGTGGCCGAGGAATTCCTATTATTTCCCTTCCCTCCTTCCCCTCGCCCCTTCACCTCCACCATCCCGTAAAAGGAAAGATAATAAGGATTTGCCGACGTGAATACTAATGAGGCTCGGTGATGAAAAAAGCTTCCTTCTCCCGGGCTTCTCTCATCAACCTTCGGGACAAACAAGAGGACTCAGGCAACAACGGGGCTCGGGAACAGCCTGCCTTATTCTTTTCCTGCCTCCTTTATTCGCTTTCTTCCTTCTTTGTTCTTTCATGAGAGGAGCATAAGGGCTCCCCCGGGCCTCACAATTGGCCTAAGGTCTATCACGCACCTGATCCTTCGTCATGACAGGAGCAGCCATGTTCCTCCTCTGTAGCCTCATGTCACGCTGTCACCTCGGGCTGCGTGACAGGTGCTACTATTTCATTACTACCATTACGAGGTAAAGGTTATTAAATAACTAGTATGGTAAAATGCATCAGAATGTGAAAATTAGTCATTCACGTTCAGTGTTCCGGCTCGTCTCACGAGTGCAAAGCTGCAACTGGACTGGCTCTCATCGAGACTTATCCTTGCCTCTTTGGGATTGGTTTCACATCCATTACGGACCATAAAGGTACGTAACGTGTTAAGAGCAGTCGTGTCTTTTTTTTTTTTTTTTTTCTCCTCTCTCTCGGTATTTGCAAGGCAACGTAGGCAGATTTACCGGAACGGAACGAAACACAATATGGAAGGAACTGTTCCGCGACTGTTGTGTTTTATTAACTCTGAATAAGAAATATCGTGTTCCACATAAACTCAAGTGGTTTATCCTAATCAAACTTACATATATCAGTATGTAAAAAAAAAAAAAAATGATATAGCGACTTGCATCACTGACAGTATTGCGACACACTGACATTCATCCCATGCCTCTCGTGTTGATTAATATGCTGTCACGAACCAATATAACTGAGATGTAAACTCCTTCACTTGAATATTCTAGGTTTTGCAAGTTCCTTAGTGATGCTCTCGCCGGAGCTGCACCACCCATCCTTTACTAAAGCACGCACACGCTGCGACGTCCTTGTGCCTGTGCGCGTTTTTTGTAACACAGCGGCACCAAGATTCACCTCACAGAACGGCCAAGACTGCTGAGGCTGTGGTGCTCCGCTCGGAGGTCACCAGCAAAGAGACTGTCGTGCGTACAATATCTGCCTTCCTGTTACTCTATAATCACAACTGTTCCCGCTACTCTCCACTGTCGTCTCCATAACTGTAAATGATTAGTGAAATTAACGATTTCACCAAATTCAAGTTCGTATCAGCGTTGCTGGTGGCAGGAGTCTTTCTTTACACTGATGTATCTTTTCCTCGCGTCGCTGCCACGGCTGTTTTTCTATTCCCAGTGATACAAATGACACGCTGGCAATGGTCCAGACGGCTTTGTATGGAGTGTACAGGCTGTTCCAACTGACTGAACCGAGCACACGGCGCAGGCCACGGCCAGCGTGAGGCCACGCTCTGGTGAACTACTCTTACACGCTTCCTTGCCCTTACAGCCTGGTTTTCTTAGAGCATTACAGTGTTTTGCATTACTTTCACAATTTCCGAGTCTTGTCCATATTTTCAAAAGCAATAATAATAATCACAGAATTCAAGCCTATGACAAAAATAACATTGTAATAACTAAACAAGTCAATGAATGTTCCGACGACGTTTACTCCATTCATAAAATACATATGCATACACATCTGTCTATAACTTGTACATTATCTGATCTATTATTAATTATGCAAACTTAATTCAATATTACATTTCAGTAACGATAAAATTTAATATCAAACGTCCAGCACTGCATTCACTGACCTACTTATTCATTACAATCTTTTACATTATGATACGCTTGACTTTTAAGATTACCGTTTTTTAATATTTCTAAAATATGGTAAAGGCCATAACTGAGGATGAGTAAGCAACGTGAAACATATTAATAACTCATGGATTTGTGAACATTCAGTAGTACATAACCTATCAGCGCTTGGTTTCCTAACTGGCCCAGAATTGCACAGTATGTTCTGACCACATACCTCGGTGAACAGATCTGTCATGAAGTCACGCGAAGGTCATCTGTTACGTCAATATTTGTCTCATGAAATGTTCTTATGATAATTTTTGCGTAATCATTATTTTACATTCCATGTATAAAGCGATAAATAAATAAATAAGCAAATAAATAAGTAAAAAATCCTACGTCATGTTCTCCAACATACTGAACACAAGTATTGAAGAAAACAGATTTTGAGGAGTACACACTGCGACTGTCTCACCACGCAAGCTGGAGAGATGCCGGGGCATCTCTCGTGCCCCGGCACGGAACTCACTCTTAAACCTGCACACACAATCACCAGCCTTAGATCTGCTCTTCGACACACAATGAGTTGGAAAAGGAACCTCAACATGGCTGCTGGCACAACGTCCCTTGACTGATGGGTCTTCGAGATTATACTGAAACTAGCAAGTTTCAATATACACTCTCTCTCTTAACGCATGTAACAGTACACATCGTCACTTTAGTATACACAACATATACAAGCAGCACACACACACACACACACACACACACACACACACACACACACACACACACACACACACACACACACACACACACACCACCGTACAATCGACAGCCGCCAGCATAACTCCGTCAGCGGTGTCACTCGCCCACGCCCAGGAGCCTTGCATTTATCTATATTTACCCCGCAGGCTCCATCTGATTACTTCATCTCCCGGCAGCCTTTGTGGTGCCAGGGTCAGACATCTGCCGTGCTGTGTGTCGCGGGGCTCAGCTCAGACAACAAGTGTAACGTCATTGTTTCGTTACGTCTCCCTTAAAGTTTTCCGTATAAAAAATTCCGTCGTGGCCTCGACAAAAGTAAACTATTAATTTTTCTTTTAATCATTTATAAATGTTACTCGCTGTGTTTACTTCAGCACAACATTCTTGGGTTTCTTAAGTCAATGTCTTCGCAAACATCATTCTTAATTTCTTCGCAAACATTCTTAATTTATTTCGAATACTATTATCAAACACATTAATCTTAATGTGTATTCGTCACAACTATGCCAGTCACGCTTTCTTTCATCTGCAACATTTCTGCCTCATCTACGAGCGATCCACCACCACACTGGTGGCCTATGTATTTCTATTTTAACATTTTTCTATTGTATCTATTTTTATTTATCTTTTTTTTTTTTCAGTGAACGTGACTAATATGAAACTTGAAATCTTACATATATGCTCTGACATCGCAGTGGTCTTTGATGTGTCTCACGCGTGACAAGTAACAGTTGCATTACCTCCCAATGGAAAAAAAAAAAAATCAATTCCTGCAGTACTACATTCCCTAGAGGAAGAACAACCTCTCGTACACTCCAGCAGCACGACGGATATCTGCTTCTGCTGTCACACTACCCTGACGCCTCAAGCCACGGAACGGTCAACAAAATAACTGTTAATGCTTCCTGAATCTCGCTTCCATATGATAATGACAAGGTGATAGTTATTATCATATCTAGATTACCTGTATCATGGTGTCTGCCACATCAGCTGTCCAACATCATATAATAAACTGGCTTATCATAAACAAAATGAAGTAAAGTTTGTGAGTTGCTTTGTATGAAGAGCGAATTTTACGAGTATAAGAGGATTTGGTATCATTTAAGATGACAAAGATACGCCATACATAGTGTGCACTTACCTCTCTCTCTCTCTCTCTCTCTCTCTCTCTCTCCTCTCTCCTCTCTCTCTCTCTCCTCTCTCTCTCTCTCTCTCTCTCTCTCTCTCTCTCTCCTCCTCATCCTGATCCTCCTCCTCCTCATCCTGATGATGATCCTCCTCCTCCTCCTCCTCCTCCTCCTCCTCCTCCTCCTCCTCCTCCTCCTCCTCTTCCTCCACCTCTACAACCCATGCCTACCATCATGAAAGCAATTATAAAAGTGATGTGTGTGTGTGTGTGTGTGTGTGTGTGTGTGTGTGTGTGTGTGTGTGTGTGTGTGTGTGTGTGTGTGTGTGTGTGTGTGTGTGTGTGTGTGTGTGTGTGTGTGTGTGTGTGCGTGCGCGCGTGTGTTGCCAGGCGAGGAATGAAAACATCAAAAAAATTGCTCTAAAAATATAAGAATAAAACAGCTTACATAGTCACACACACACACACACACACACACACACACACACACACACACACACACACACACACACACACACACACACACACACACACACGGCAGACGCACATCAAGCATTCCATTGCCTCGCTACAAAACATGAAAGCCTTGCCCGCATCGCTGCCTACCTCACACAAAATGGCAAAGTAAAGAGCCCGTCACCCGCAGCCTGTCCTCAGCCACCCTTATCG
>NC_087156.1:35074496-35089496 GCF_035594125.1 Scylla paramamosain | reverse complement strand
GTGCTGCGCTCACGGCTGACTTCTGAAGGCAGTGGTGGTGGTGGTGGTGGTGGTGGCGCCGGAGAAGGAAGAGGAGGAGCGGGATAAAGAATGAATGAAAACAAAACTGTCAAAAATTCGAAGAGAAAGTGAAGGAAAGGAAGGCAAAGGGAAAAGAAGGACGAAGGAAAGGGAGAAGGAGGAAGAAAAGACGTCTAACTGGAAAATAAGAAAGAAGACGAAAATTCTGGGGACGGAAAGCTTGGGAAGACAGACTGGCTACGTGCGTGGGCGTGATCGGGGAGGGGCGGCGGAAGGAGGGCAACCAGACACGGAGGAGGCAAACACACTAACATAGAGACTCTGAGATCATGAAACCGTAAAAAGAGAAAAGAAAAGAAAAGAAAAAATAAGGAACAGTGCTCGGGAAAATGTGATCCTTTTTCTTCAATGGCACGCCTACACATGGAGACAATCACGCCTTCCCAACAAAATAAATAAATGGAATAAAAAAATACTATTTCAAAGACTGAAACACAAAAAGATGTACACAAAAGCCTAAACATTGCAGTCTACATTAAGATAGTCACGTGAATTGGCACAAAAAGCATCGACCAAAATAAGTTCAGGTCTGAAAGATAAACAAATGAAACTTCGAAAGATCTTATTCCGTGAAGAGAAACGAAGAATGGCAATATTTAAGAATGTCATTGCTTGAGGCTGATGCTGCCACTTCGAGCAAGTTTTAAAGCAAAGGAAGAAAAAACAACAAAATATTACTAACTACTCCAAAGTTTGCTGGTAATGGGAACACAGGAAGAAAAAGCTGTCAACTTCTGCAAAAAGAATAGATATGAAAATTAATAAGTCCTGGGAGGAAGGTTCTGATGTCATGGGAGAGAAAAAGGAGGCAGGCTGGTAGTTAGCAGAGAGCAGGAGGCACTGAAACAACACAGCAACGGGGAAAAGGAGAGTAAGGGAAGTCACGTGAAGAAAGCTGTTAATGAGTAGCGCGTGCGTCCTCATTCCCGCGGTAATTTAACAACTACAGCAGTTACTATTAGTTACAAATCATAAAACTAATGAGAAATAACGCATTCGTGTCATGTCCCTTAAAATTCATTGAGATAATTCGAAAACACACTATTTTTACGATGATAACCTGTATAATACTCCCTCTTATTAACAACACGTGAATAACTCTACGGATAAAGCTTGCAGCATTTCACTTACTCTCACCCACGCATTCTCAGTCGTTACGTTCCCCATAAACTCCATTACCAATTGGGAAACTCGGCCCACCTAACAAGGCTTCCCGTCCCTCAGGCCCACCCCGCCGCCTCCCCCGAGCCTCGTAAAGTGAGTGCGTGTGGCTGGTGTCGTGGGGGAGGCGGGGCAGGTTGCGTGGGATGGTGACGTGCAGTAAGGTGACGTGGGTTGAAATGAGCTGGGACATGCTTGGATGTTGTTAGGCTGAATTATGTTACTTCCAGGTAGGCTTATTACACGCTCACTCCACTTACACCAAAATAAGGAGGAGTTTGAACTGGAGATAACAGTGCCAAGTTTTGTGGTACAGTAAATTAGGGCAAGGTATTATTTCACTTGATACTTTGAAATAAGGTTTGGACAGTTTCTAAGTTTTTAGAATATGGAATTAATACAGCAGTACGTTTAAATCATAAGTAGACTACACGTTAAGAGTTGGTTTTCTCTTCGTATACAATACTCTCATTTCATGCTTTAAAATAAGGTTGGGATCGTTTCATGGGTTAGCTTTGGTAATTAATTAATACAATAGTACGTTGTTAAACACAGAGTGAAAGTAACTTATTCGTTTTCAGTGAAGTACTGTTGTAAATGTAAATGCTATTTCAAATGACGCTTTGTTAGGTTAGGATCGTACTTATGGTTAGCTTCAGTAATGACTGAATGAATAGGGCACTCCCTTGTAAATCACATGTAGAGTAAACGTAGCTTGCCGAACTTTTTGCATGGTACCTTTTGGAATATCATCTTACTTCAATCTTTTAAAATAAGATTAAGATTGTTATTTCTTTATAATAACCTCTAGTAATAACAAAACTAATAAACCATTACGTTATAAAACACCTTAAGAGAACGAAATTTCATAACTTTCGGAGCATTTCTTTCCCCTCAGAGCACGAAGAGAGATTCCCATTAAAAAAAATAAGACAACCTGGAGTGGCTCACCTAAGCACCTGGACTCCCTGACACAGGCAGTGGTCATCAGCTGCTCTCACCTGTGGAAGAGAAAAATCATTAGAGCTACCGAATATATATATATATATATATATATATATATATATATATATATATATATATATATATATATATATATAGATAGATAGATATAGATATAGATATAGATATATATATATATATATATATATATATATATATATATATATATATATATATAGATATAGATATATATATATATATATATATATATATATATATATATATATATATATATATATATATATATAATCCACTTAATTTGTTATACGCTTAATATAATGGGGATACGGACACTCGCACGCGTAGCAACACATTTGTCTACACTTACACATGCTCTCTCTCTCTCTCTCTCTCTCTCTCTCTCTCTCTCTCTCTCTCTCTCTCTCTCTCTCTCTCTCTCTCTCTCTCTCTCTCTCTCTCCCTCTAAAACACACACACACACACACACACACACACACACACAGCGCGTTGTCGGAGAGAGAGAGAGAGAGAGAGAGAGAGAGAGAGAGAGAGAGAGAGAGAGAGAGAGAGAGAGAGAGAGAGAGAGAGAGAGAGAGAGAGAGAGAGAGAGAGAGAGAGAGAGAGAGAGAGAGAGAGAGAGAGAGAGAGAGAGAGTCAGCAAAGGCATCCATTCCCCAATGTGGAAGAACAAAGGAAAGACAGAAAGACTGCTTCTCTTTGGCGAAATTTAATCAGAACAACACTATGTGTCAAACTTTTGTGGGCCGAGTAAGTGGATGACACATTGAATGAATGAATGGGGGAGTGAACCCTGCCAAGACCATCGCTCTCCACTCATGGGTGAAGACAGAAAAAGTCTCCTCCCAGACTGAATAACTGGACGAGAGAGAATTTCATTGGATTCGCGACTTATTCTGATGGTGTGTGTGTGTGTGTGTGTGTGTGTGTGTGTGTGTGTGTGTGTGTGTGTGTGTGTGTGTGTGTGTGTGTGTGTGTGTGTGTGTGTGTGTGTGTGTGTGTGTGTGTGTGTGTGTGTGTGTGTGTGTGTGTGTGTGTGTGTATCAGAGAGAGAGAGAGAGAGAGAGAGAGAGAGAGAGAGAGAGAGAGAGAGAGAGAGAGAGAGAGAGAGAGAGAGAGAGAGAGAGAGAGAGAGAGAGAGAGAGAGAGAGAGAGAGAGAGAGAGAGCGTGTGTGTGTGAGTCCATTTCATGCACAAAACCTCTTTTACATAATAATGTGAACAACAACAACAACAACAACAGCAACAAAAGTTCCCGGCAAATGTAGTTCAATTCAGCAGTTTTTGGAACAGATTATTAAACAGCCAAACGTAACATTCTCTTTTATTCCCGCTCATGACTTCTTTCATCCGGGTGAGGCACTGGCACAGCGGAGCCTCTCTAACTCACGTGTGTTTGGGGGAATTGAAAGGCCTCGGAGGGATAACCATGGCCCGCATTCTCAAACGTTTCCGCGCCTTATCTCGACAACTTCTATCAGACTTTAATGGAATTTATTGGGGGGTTTCGAGCGTGTTTTCATGATTCAAATGATAGCGTAACAAGAATTCTGCATTGTCTGAAGGAATACCCTCCATGAAAACCTGGCTGATCCTCTGTATGGCTTTTGAAAATAGTTCAGGTGAAAATCCAAAGCGTTTAACATCACAAGGCACGGTAACATAAACAGTAACGAATTATCAGTGTTACTACTTCCATCATTTCTTTCACTGCAACTAATACCACTAATTGTAAACCTCTCCATACACAGTACAACAATTCCTTATGTGCCACTTACCTACTTCTCTGCTACTATATCGACTATGACTACATAATTATCTCGTTCCATAAACTACCACTGTCTCTACTATCATATTAACTAATAATACGACTATTTCATGTACCTATATATAAATTCTATCAACTCCATAATTCACTCCTAATACAACCTCTTCAATGCTTCTTTCTAATTCAAACAACTGCATATCTACAACTCTCTCCAATTTCACAACTATTGATACAACAACAGCACTTTACTACATCTTCCTATATTTAAACACCGTATTAACTATCTCTAATTTCCTTACTACTAATACAGCTAGCGCATATCAATAGCTCTTTCTATATTCAACCAAATCCATAAATACTACTACTATTTCTACTTTCACAGCTACTAATACAACAAAAATAATACATCTCTCTAAATTAAAACCACTATAAAGAAAGCTACTCTTTCACACAGGTACCTCGTTCTATATTTAAAAGCGTAATCCTTCAAACACGCATTAATCACCCATATCACAGTTACTAAAACGGCTACTTCAGCACCCTCGTTCCATATTTAAAGCAGCCATTCCCATAACAGGCGCGGATAACAAAGCTCGTATTTTAGCGGCGTTTGAAGAGTGCTGCCCTCCATCGTACCCTCACTACATAAACACCTAATTGCCACTGCTAATTACACGTGCAAATTAAACTTAGCACGCTGCATATCACAATTAGCAGCTGTGTGTGTGTGTGTGTGTGTGTGTGTGTGTGTGTGTGTGTGTGTGTGTGTGTGTGTGTGTGTGTGTGTGTGTGTGTGTGTTTGTACGCATTTTGAATAAATCATCAAATACAAACATAATACATTTTTTCATTCGTATGAATAAACTTAAGATTGGAGAGAGAGAGAGAGAGAGAGAGAGAGAGAGAGAGAGAGAGAGAGAGAGAGATGAGAGAGAGAGAGAGAGGAGAGAGAGAGAGAGAGAGAATAATAACAGAGGACCAGGAAGAATATTACGGCATCATCAAGAGCACACAACTTCTCATAAAACATCACAACGCACTTTCCATCAAGGGGAGACGGAGAGAGAGGGGAAAAGGAGGAGGAGGAGGAGGAAAAAGGGAGGGGGAGAAGCGAGAAGGGGAAGACGACAAAGATGAGGGAAGCCGTGTCGCAGGTCAAGGCAGGAGGAAGAGGGGATGTGAAGAACGTAAAAGGAAGGGAAGTAAGGCAGGCAGGAAGGAAGGAAGGGAAGGGAACCAGGTCACGTTTCGCAGATGAAAGAGTTGGGAGGGAAGGAGAGGTAGAAAATGTGGAAATACAAGTACGAGTAACGTAGGAGACAGGTCGAGTGAAACAATATCTTTCCCATTCTTACACGGTAATTTAATTTTAAAACGAACTGAGATTAGACGTGCAGGGGGGCAGGAAAAGGAAAGGGCGGGGAAAGGGGGAAGGGGTAAGAAGAAGAAGAGGAAGAACGAAGAAGAACGAAGAAGAACGAAGAAAGTTGATGACAACGATGGCGACGATAATGAAGAAGAAGAAGAAGAAGAAGAAGAAGAAGAAGAAGAAGAAGAAGAAGAAGAAGAGAAGAAGAAGAAGAAGAAGAAGAAGAAGAAGAAGAAGAAGAAGAAGAAGAAGAAGAAGAAGAAGAAGAAGAAGAAGAGAAGAAGGCACCACAGGAGAAAAATAGAAGAAAAAAACTCAACACACACACACACACACACACACACACACACACACGTACCATAAAGATAACCTGATGTGTGGTAAGGCGTGCCGCGCTGCAGGAGGACGACTATCTTACTAAACAGTCCCATTACGTGTGGCTGCTCCCTCGCACAACACATGCCGCTCCCCGCCAGCCCTGCCCGCCCGCCTGCTGCCTGCCCTCCTGCACCTCCCTCACCGCCTGCTGCCTGCCCACACACGTCCGTCCTGCACCTCCCTCACCGCCGGCCCTTCCTTGCTTTTCTCTAGTCAGCCTCATCCACTTCTTTCTCTTCTTCCTTCCTCCTTTCCTACTCGTTCTTCTTTTCCTCTTTCTCCTCTTTCTTCTTCTCCTCTCCTTTTCCTCCTCTTTCTCCTTATCTCTTTCTACTCCTTCTCTCCTCCTCCTCCTCCTCCTCCTCCTTTTGCTCCTCTTTCTCCTTATCTCCCTTATTTCCTCCAGCCCCCTCCTCCTCCTTCCCTTCCTCATTCTCCTCCTACTTCACCTCCTTCTCTCCTCCTATTTCTCGTTATCTCCCTTCTTTTCTCCATCTCTCCCTCCTCCTCTTTCTCCTAAGCTCCTTCCTTTCATCCTTCTTCTCTTCCCCCCTTTTCCTCCTCACTTTCTTTCTCTCTTCCATCCCTCCTCTTCCTCTTCTTCCTTCTCTTTTCGTCTCCTTTTACTCCCATTTCCCCTCCTCTTCGTCATAATCTTTCCCTTCCTGTTTTCTTTCCCTCCTTCTTATTACTTATAATCATTCTTCTTGCCTAGAAGAAGAAGAAGAAGAAGAAGAAGAAGAAGAAGAAGAAGAAGAAGAAGAAGAAGAAGAAGAAGAAGAAGAAGAAGAAGAAGAAGAAGAAGAAGAAGAAGAAGAAGAAGAAGAAGAAGAAGAAGAAGAAGAAGAAGAAGAAGAAGAAGAAGAAGAAGAAGAAGAAGAAGAAGAAGAAGAAGAAGAAGAAGAAGAAGAAGAAGAAGAAGAAGAAGAAGAAGAAGAAGAAGAAGAAGAAGAAGAAGAAGACAACAACAACAACAACAACAACAACAACAACAACAACAACAACAACAAGACGTGAAGTTCGACGAAGGAGGTAGCGGAGGCGGGGGTGGAGACGCAGTGGAAGGAGGAGAGAGTGGAAGAAGAAGAGAATGGAGGGGCGGAAGAGGGTGACGGAGAAAGGGGGTGAGGAGAAATAAAGGAAGGGATCAGACCCTCGTGTGTCCTTTGATGTGTCACGCACCCAGCAGGGCCAGGCGACGTGTGTGTGTGTGTGTGTGTGTGTGTGTGTGTGTGTGTGTGTGTGTGTGTGTGTGTGTGTGTGTGTGTGTGTGTGTGTGTGTGTGTGTGTGTGTGTGTGTAGATACATTAGTGAACGCAGGTATAAAGGGGATAGAGGAGCTGAGACAAATGAGACGTACTCGCAATGATGGACAAAGACAGTGGCGGACAGACAGACGCAGACAAAGGGAGACAACGACAGGCATACGTTAAGAGAAAGCGCGTATCAGAGACGAGCAGAGCCAGCGAGACTGACACCCGCTGAACATTACAAACAGAAAGATGGACACCTGCAAGTATGAAAAAAAAAACAAATCAAGACAGAGAAAGACGCATTTACCAAACTACTTTTCTCGCAAGTTACATAATGAGTATTACTTCAAATCTTCCCTTATACACGTTCACATGACCACCCAATTGCTCTTCATATATTTTTTCCTTCACTCCCCGCTTTTTTTTTTCCAACTGACCTCCTGCAACACTAACAAATCCGGACACACCATTAGCATATGACACACACACACACACACACACACACACACACACACTTGCTCCTCTCTCTCTCTCTCTCTCTCTCTCTCTCTCTCTCTCTGTCTCTCTCTCTCTCTCTCTCTCTCTCTCTCTCTCTCTCTCTCTCTCTCCTCTCTCTCTCTCTCTCTCTCTCTCTTTAATTAGCTTAGTTTAAGTAAAGCAGATGTGGGTGTAACTGTACAGGGAGGTCAAACAAAAAGAAAAGACAGAAGAAAATAATGGAAAAAGGTAAAAAAAAATGCATGAAAATACACACGTACAAAAGTTAATCTGGGAGGCACCATATATTATCATTTTAAGGTTCCCAAGCAGCAGTGTTCCCCTTCACCATCCTCCTCCCCTCTCTTCTCATCACTATCATTATCGTCACCCTCATTTTCCCCCTCCTCTTATTACCAGTATCTCTTTTTTGTTAATCTTTTTCTCCCTTAGCCTTCGTCCTCTTCCTTTTCTTCTTCCCCCCTCCACCTCTTCTTCCTCCTCCTCTTCCTCCTCTTCTTCTTCATCTTCTTACTCGACTTCCTCTTTCTCATCCTCTTCATATTATATTTAGTGTTTACATTTTCTTTCTTTACCTTTCTTCTTGTTCTTGTTCTTTTGTTCTTGTTCTTGTTCTTGTTTTTCTTTTCCTCCTCCTCCTCCTCCACCACTTCCGCTTCCTCTTCATCATCCTTATCAAGTATTTAGTTTTTTTTTTTTCATATTAATTTTACTACATTAACTTTCCTCTTCCACCCTCCTCTTCCTCTTCTTCATCCTCTTATTTCACTTCCTCTTCCTCTTTATCCTCATCAGGTCCTCTTCCACTTTTCCTCTTCTTCATTCTCTTATTTCACTTCCACATCATCCTCGTCATTATCATCATCGTCATCATCGTCACCACCACCACCACCACCACCATCACCACCACCCACCACCCACCACCACCATCACCAGCGCCGCCGCCGCCGCCGCCGCCCTGGTCGCGCCTCGTACAGGGCCAAGCTTCCTCACACAATAATTTTTCTCTGCCACTGTTGGGTGATAATCAATTCCTGGCAGTCCCGGCCGCACTTGTGCTCCACGCCACTACTTCTCTCCTCCTCCTCCTCCTCCTCCTCCTCCTCCTCCACATTCTTCAACTCCACGTTTTCTTCCTCCTCTTACTCATTCTCCACCTTCACGTCCTCTTCCTCCTCGACGTAACTACTTCTCTCTTCCTCCCTCCTCCTCCTCCTCCTCCTCCTCCTCTTCCTCCTCCCACCTCTACCTTGCCTTCCTTCTCGATACCACCACTACTCTCTTCCTCCTCCTCCTCCTGCTACTGCTGTACCTCCTCTTCCTTCTCGTGGCCTTCTTTATCGTCATTATCATCTTTCCCTTCTATACTCTTCACACCGGAACCCTTTTATTTATGCTTCCTTGTTGACCATTCTTCATTACATTCCATTACGTTCACCTCTCATCTCTTCTTTCTTATTATCATCTTCTCTTCCATCTTGTCCTTGACCTTCATTTATCTTCCTTTTTCCTTTCCCCCATTGCTTATATCCCTTCGTCATCTGTAAGGAAACTGCCTCTGTTGCTACCAATCCTCCTCCTCCTCTTCCTCTTCCTCCTCCTCCTCCTCCTAATACTCCTTCCTCTTTTTCTCCTTTTTTTTTCTCTCTCCTCGTCTTCTTAGTCCTTTTATTCTTTACTTCTCCTCCTCCTCTTCTATTTTTTTTTTCGTCTTCTTAGTCATCTTTCTCTTAACTCCTCTTCCTCTTCATACTCTTCTTTTCGTCTTCTTAGTGCTCTTCTTCTTTACTCTTCCTCCTTCTCTTCTTCTTTTCATCTTCTTAGTCCTCTTTCTCTTTTCTCCTCCTCCTCATCCTCCTCCTCCTACTCTTCTTTTTTTTTTTTTTGTCTTCTTGTTTCTCATTCTCCTTATTGTCTTCGTCCTTCTCCTTCCCATTCTCCATTTTCTATCGTTCTCCGTTCTTTCCCTTGCCCTCCAGCTCTTTATCTTCGGTCTTCTCTTCATCGTCCTCCTCCTCCTCCTCCTCCTCCTCCTCCTCCTCCCGGGTCGGTCCATGCGTTATCACTTCCATCGCAGGACATGCTCTCTGACTGCCGCCATTTCCGCACTTTAATAAACTAGATGAATGATATTTCGTGGTACGTTGTCTGGAGGGCTTATACTCTCTCTCTCTCTCTCTCTTTCTCTCTCTCTCTCTCTCTCTCTCTCTCTCTCTCTCTCTCTCTCTCTCTCTCTCTCTCTCTCTAACTGTTTATCACGTTGCCATCTGACTCCCTAATACCACATGTCAATTTCTCTGCGTCCCTCCCTCCCCCCACCACGCGCACTCCTTCCGTGTTCCCTTCCCCCTCTTTCCCCCAACCAAATTAACCAAACCAATAGAGGGGGAGGAGAAGCGAAGGCAAGGGAAAGGGTGGGCTGAGAGAGAGGGAGAGAGACAGGGAGAGAAGGGAGAGCAAGAAGGAGAGGAGGGGCGAGTGAGTGAGGAGGAACCAACTAACTTAACAACCACTCAGCCAGCCAACCAGCCAGCCAGCCAAACTAACCTAACCTAACGTAACCCACCACAAGCACCTCCACACGTCATTTCAGGTGGCGCAGTAACGTAAGAGACCTGTGAAGTATGCATAACAAGCCGCCACCACCACTATCACCACCGCCTCGACCGCCACCGCACAGCCAATAGCGGCCAAGGAAGGGAAAACGCAATATTCACGAAGGTTTGAATAATAGTACAGCGAAATTGGTGGCACAGGACCCCTTGCAGTGCGCAGGAGCCACGACGGAGCATGCCGCTGAACCCCGAGGCTGCGAACAAACTGGAGCGTGTCCATGCTATCCTGGGCAGCCAATGAGGAGGCCACGCGTCACTAGCGCCCCTGTGACGTCGGCAGAACAGTGACATGCCATCAAGAGAGAGAGAGAGAGAGAGAGAGAGAGAGAGAGAGAGAGAGAGAGAGAGAGAGAGAGAGAGAGAGAGAGAGAGAGAGAGAGAGAGAGAGAGAGAGAATTTACATACACATATTCTTGGTATTTGAGTGAGGCATTTAATTCAGAAAGGTGACAACTGCGGGGTACGAACTTGGCTCAGTCAAGGAAGACTTTAAAAATGAGAGAGAGAGAGAGAGAGAGAGAGACACAGAGAGAGAGAGAGAGAGAGAGAGAGAGAGAGAGAGAGAGAGAGAGAGAGAGAGAGAGAAGCAAGGTGATGGGGATACCTCTTCGCCCAGTTGAAGGGTCGTCACTCCCTCCTTCCTTCCTTTTCTTCCCTCCTCCTCCTCCTTTTCCTCCACTTCCTCCTCCTCCTCCTCCTCCTCCTCCTCCTCCTCCTCCTCCTCCTCCTCCACCTCCTCCTCCTCCTCCTCCTCCTCCCCAGCTGGCGAGCAACACATACGTAATTCCAGCGTGTCAGGAAGGCTTCAACAAGGCTCCTCTTTTTTTCCTACACGTCTTTCCTCATCCTGCTTATCCTCCTCCTCCTTCTCCTTCTCCTCCTCCTCCTCCTCCTCCTCCTCCTCCTCCTCTTACACCTTGTTTCCCTTGTTTCTTCTGCTTCTGCTCTTCATCATGAAGCAACAACAAATACGTTGCTCCTCTTCCACTTCTTCCATGCTCTCTCTCTCTCCTCCTCCCCCTCCTCCTCCTTTTTCTTCTCCTCATCTTCCATCTCTTCCTCCTTCTTTCTTTCTTTCTTTCTTTATTCTTTTTATATTTCCCTTGATTTTTCTTATGCCTTCTCCTCTTCCTCTTCTTTTTTCTCCTCTTCCTCTTCTTTATCCTCTTCTTCCCTCTCCTCCTTCTCCTCCTTTCGTTTCCCTGCTTATCTTTCCCTTCGTTATCTTATGTAACCATATTCCTCCTCCCTCTCCTGTTCGTCCTCTTTTCTCTTTACTTATCCTTCCCTTAATCTCTTGTTTTTTTTTGTTTTTTTTCCCCTCTCTTACAAAAACTACAAGGTTAGTCTCCCGTCTGTCCTTTATGGATCCCCCTGTTATTATCATTATCTTCTTCCTCTTCCTCATCCTCCTCAATGTCTTCCTCCTCCTCCTTTTACTACTACTACTACTACTATACTACTACTAACTACTACTACTACTACTACTACTACTACTACTCATCTTTTTCCTCTTCCTCCTCGTCTCTGTGTTAATTTCGCAGTAGCTATTTTACTGCAATGGAAAACTCCACTAGCCATAAATGAATCAATAATATCAAACAACTAATAATAATTGTAAATCTAAACTCAAACACGTTACATGTATACCCTAAAGTTAAATATAATGTAAAAAGAACCGCTATTATTTTCGCTTTCATACTTGCACAGATCCAGTATTGGCTTCAGTCATCATCATCACTAAGGAATCGCAATGAAAAACTCCACAAGC
The DNA here is from genome assembly GCF_035594125.1 of Scylla paramamosain. Lineage (NCBI taxonomy): Eukaryota > Metazoa > Arthropoda > Malacostraca > Decapoda > Portunidae > Scylla > Scylla paramamosain. The sequence goes on along the minus strand of NC_087156.1, from coordinate 35,077,621 downwards.
CATTAATAAATCATAAAATATCAATACTAACTAATAATAACGGTACATTTAAAACTCAGACACGTCACACGTACAGCCAAAGTTAAATATAATACCAAAAAAAAAAAAAAGAGAGCAAGCATTATAATCGTCACACTTTCATACTTTCACTCCTTTGCTCCATCGCATTTCAATACAAGCCAAAAGGTCAAGGTCCGACATTCATAAATATTGTATTCTATTGGCAATCAGCCTGCACTTCCTGGTCACAAAGGGTCACGGGGGGACACACGCCTGCCGCCCCCCCGCAGCAGCAGCGGCAGCATGAGCAGGGCGGTGAAGGCAAGCAAGTGGTCCCGCCCACCGCCAGAATACCGAGTGGCCGTCCATTTTATCACTCTTCTGATCTTGCTAACTGCATGCCTCCCCTCCTGTCGTGGCTGCTGTGCTCTTTACTTTGTACGTGCTCTCACTCCTATTCTGTCCACCTCTCTAACGCAAGAGTTAACCAGTATTCTCAATCATTCATCCCTTTCTCTGGTAAACTCTGGAACTCCTTGCCTGCTTCTGTATTTCCACCTTCCTATGACTTGAATTCCTTCAAGAGGGAGGTTTCAAGACACTTATCCACCAATTTTTGACCACTGCTTTGACCCTTTTAGGGACTGGCATTTCAGTGGGCATTTTTTTTATTAGATTTTTGTTGCCCTTGGCCAGTATCCTTCCTACATAAAAAAAAAAAAAAAAAAAAAAAAAAACACTTACGTGAAGCGCTCTCTCTCTCTCTCTCTCTCTCTCTCTCTCTCTCTCTCTCTCTCTCTCTCCTCTCTCTCTCTCTCTCTCATTTCACCACCATACAGCAACACCACCAACAACTTCCCTCCCATATAAGTAACCTAAATAGAAGCGCCACACTCCCGCCGCACACACCACATCCCACAGTTTACTCACGCCAAGCCTCGCCATCCGCACTCCCCAACGCGTGAGGAATGGAGCAATACACAACACACCTGTAATTTACGATGCATGGGCGGAGGAAGACTGACAGGTGGAGGCCTCTAAGCGCTAATATACCAGCTCATAAAATTATCCCCATCACCTTTTTATCCCCCACCCCACGTTCGACTTCGCATAATATTAATATGAATTTTCTCGTCATATTTATTTTATTCATTTAGGGTAACATTACAACGCAGGGAGTGAGTGGGGTGTTGTTGTGAAGGGAAAAAATTAATTCGGTGTCATTTTAGTAAAGAATTCATAGCGATGGAGGTGGTAGTAGTAGTAGTAGTAGTAGTAGTAGTAGTAGTAGTAGTAGTAGTAGTAGTAGTAGTAGTAGTAGCTGTAGTAGTAGTAGTAGTTAGTGGTAGTTTGTTTGTACCAGTATCATTACCGATCATCATCATTATCACTACTTCTATTATCATCATCACCACCATCACCACAACAATTACTATCATTATCATCACCATCATCACAAACAAGAGGCAGCGTCCATGAACAAATATAGCGTCGGTCGAACTGTGTCATTCAATACGGTCCTATCTCTCTCTCTCTCTCTCTCTCTCTCTCTCTCTCTCTCTCTCTCTCTCTCTCTCTCTCTCTCTCTCTCTCTCTCTCTCTCTCTCTCTCTCTCTCTCTTGATCTCTAAACTCCTCTCATTCCTGAACAGAGAAAAGAAGAAAGAAATAAAAATAAAAATCGGAAGAAGAAATACGTAGCCCGCTCTTTTGTTCCATTTTTCTTCCCCAAAAGAGGATTTCTCTTTGTCTCTTTAATGTATTGGTGAGGGGGACGATAGGAGATGGAAGGGGGGCAGAGCGGTGGGGCAGAGATGAGGGGACGAGAGAAGGAGGGAGCGAGAGAAGAGGGGGCAGCGCAGAGATAGGCCGAACAGAAGGGGTGTTGGAGGGGGATTGGTAGAAGGGGGAGAGGGAGTTAAGACTGACGGAATGACTTTGATGTGGTACGGCCAACGGTCTCGGCTTATTAACACACACACACACACACACACACACACACACACACACACACACACACACATATACACACACACACACATATTCTACTCATTTTCTTCTTCCTCCTCATCTCTATCTTCCTCGTTCTCTTCTTCCAGTGTATCTTTGTGTGAAGTTCATAAACCTCTCTCTCTCTCTCTCTCTCTCTCTCTCTCTCCTCTCTCTCTCTCTCTCTCTCTCTCTCTCTCTCTCGTTCTCTCGCGTACATGTAAAGCAAGCAGCAGGACAGGGCGGTAAAGACAGAGACGAGCAGGGGAGTGTAGAGAGCGCCGCGCGTGACCACAACAATGCTAAAGGTTAACAAGGCCTGATGAAGTGAGCAAGAATCCAATACAAGTCACTCAATTTGCCACCAATTTGAACCACCAGTCCTCGTAACCTTGCCTCATCTGATATGCAAGTATATACACTATTTCTCCGCTACTTTTTCAAAATACACCGTCTACCTAACCTAAGTAAACGAACACAAACTAAAATATACTTAACTAAACCAACCAAAACCTAACTCTAATAAACCTGACCATATCTAACGTTTTCTAACCTAAAGCCAAACTTATCATAACTTAACCTATTATAAACTAAGCTATTCTCTCCTACCCTGAACTATCCTATCTTACCCTAAGCTTTCCTATCCTATTCCAGACTTTGCTATCCTATTTTATCCTATTCTATCCTATCATATCCTAACCTACCCTCTTCTGTCCTATCCAATCCTATCCTCTTCTGTCATATCCCATCCTAATCTAAACTAACCTAACATCCTCTTCTGTTCTATCCAATCCTATCCTATTTAAACGTAACCAAACCAAATTCATACCATTAGCAAGACCCCTATCACTCCCAAACCCCCCCCCCACCTCCATCCACTACCATATATATAGGTTCGTCCCACGAGTACCATCAAACAACAGCTCCCAGAGGTCCCGTAAGCCCAGGCACCGTAAACAAAAGATACACCAAGAAGCAACGGAGAAAAAAAAAAGTATCATACACCACACCACCTCCAAAAGTCCCGGTCACAGTGTGTGGGAAAGCAGACGACCGTGATCAGTATCCTCGGCCCCCTCGTCACTCTTGCGGGGGAAGTTAAGAGAGAGAGAAAAAGAGAAGTGGCATGGTAGCTGT